>NW_027473487.1:212500-280572 GCF_050947335.1 Megachile rotundata | reverse complement strand
AGGGTAATAAGTACAATAATTATCGTACTATCGATAACAGGAGCATCATATGGTTAATAATATGGGTTAGACTGCTAATAATGAGAGTAATAAGTACAATAATTATAGTTCTATCGATAATAGCAGCATAATATGGCCAATAATATAAGTTTGATTGATAATAATAGGAGTAATAAGTCCAATAATTGTCGTAATATCGATAACAGGAGCATCATATGGTTAATAATATGAGTTACATTGATAAGGATGAGAATAATAAGTACAATAATTATAGCTCTATCGATAATAGCAGCATAATATGGCAAATAATATAAGTTTGATTGATGATAATAGGAGTAATATGTACAATAATTGTCGGTCTATCGATAATAGCAGCATAGTATTGGTAGTAATATAAGTTATATTGATAATAATAAGAGTAATAAGTACAATAGTTATCGTTCTATCGATAATAGGAGCATAATATGGTTATTAAATGGAGTTATATTGATAATAATAAGAGTAATAAGTACAATAATTGTCGTACTATCGATAACAGGAGCATCATATGGTTAATAATATGGGTTAGACTGCTAATAATGAGAGCAATAAGTACAATAATTATAGTTCTGTCGATAATAGCAGCATAATATGGCCAATAATATAAGTTTGATTGATAATAATAGGAGTAATAAGTCCAATAATTGTCGTAATATCGATAACAGGAGCATCATATGGTTAATAATATGAGTTACATTGATAAGAATGAGAATAATAAGTACAATAATTATAGTTCTATCGATAATAGCAGCATAATATGGCAAATAATATAAGTTTGATTGATGATAATAGGAGTAATATGTACAATAATTGTCGGTCTATCGATAATAGCAGCATAGTATTGGTAGTAATATAAGTTATATTGATAATAATAAGAGTAATAAGTACAATAATTATCGTTCTATCGATAATAGGAGCATAATATGGTTATTAAATGGAGTTATATTGATAATGATAAGAGTAATAAGTACAATAATTGTCGTACTATCGATAACAGGAGCATCATATGACTAATAATATGAGTTAGACTGCTAATAATGAGAGTAATAAATACAATAATTATCGTCCTATCGTTAATAGCAGCATAATATCGGTAATATTACAAGTTATATTGATAATAATAAGAGTAATAAGTACAATAATTATAGTTCTATCGATAATAGCAGCATAATATGGCAAATAATATAAGTTTGATTGATGATAATAGGAGTAATATGTACAATAATTGTCGGTCAATCGATAATAGCAGCATAGTATTGGTAGTAATATAAGTTATATTGATAATAATAAGAGTAATAAGTACAATAATTATCGTTCTATCGATAATAGGAGCATAATATGGTTATTAAATGGAGTTATATTGATAATAATAAGAGTAATAAGTACAATAATTGTCGTACTATCGATAACAAGAGCATCATATGGTTAATAATATGGGTTAGACTGCTAATAATGAGAGTAATAAGTACAATAATTATAGTTCTATCGATAATAGCAGCATAATATGGCCAATAATATAAGTTTGATTGATAATAATAGGAGTAATAAGTCCAATAATTGTCGTAATATCAATAACAGGAGCATCATATGGTTAATAATATGAGTTACATTGATAAGAATGAGAATAATAAGTACAATAATTATAGTTCTATCGATAATAGCAGCATAATATGGCAAATAATATAAGTTTGATTGATGATAATAGGAGTAATATGTACAATAATTGTCGGTCTATCGATAATAGCAGCATAGTATTGGTAGTAATATAAGTTATATTGATAATAATAAGAGTAATAAGTACAATAATTATCGTACTATCGATAACAGGAGCATCATATGGTTAATAATATGGGTTAGACTGCTATAATGAGAGTAATAAGTACAATAATTATAGTTCTATCGATAATAGCAGCATAATATGGCCAATAATATAAGTTTGATTGATAATAATAGGAGTAATAAGTCCAATAATTGTCGTAATATCGATAACAGGAGCATCATATGACTAATAATATGAGTTAGACTGCTAATAATGAGAGTAATAAATACAATAATTATCGTCCTATCGATAATAGCAGCATAATATTGGTAATAATACAAGTTTGATTGATAATAATAAGAGTAATAAGTATAATAATTATCGTTCTATCGATAATAGGAGCATCATATGGTTAATAATATGAGTTACATTGATAATAGTAAGAGTAATAAGTACAATAATTATCGTACTATCGATAACAGGAGCATCATATGGTTAATAATATGGGTTAGACTGCTAATAATGAGAATAATAAGTACAATAGTTATAGTTCTATCGATAATAGCAGCACAATATGGCCAATAATATAAGTTTGATTGATGATAATAGGAGTAATATGTACAATAATTATCGGTCTATCGATAATAGCAGCATAGTATTGGTAGTAATATAAGTTATATTGATAATAATAAGAGTAATAAGTACAATAATTATCGTTGTATCGATAACAGGAGCATCATATGACTAATAATATGAGTTAGACTGCTAATAATGAGAGTAATAAATACAATAATTATCGTTCTATCGTTAATAGCAGCATAATATTGGTAATATTACAAGTTATATTGATAATAATAAGAGTAATATGTACAATAATTATCGTACTATCGATAACAGGAGCATCATATGGTTAATAATATGGGTTAGACTGCTAATAATGAGAGTAATAAGTACAATAATTATCGTACTATCGATAACAGGAGCATAAATTGGTTGATAATTTGGGTTATATGTATAATAACAACAGTAATAAGTACAATAATTCTCGTTCTATCGATAATAGCAGCATAGTATTAGTAGTAATATAAGTTATATTGATAATAATAATAGTAATAAGTACAATAATTATCGTACTATCGATAACAGGAGCATCATATGGTTAATAATATGGGTTTGACTGCTAATACCGGGAGTAATAAGTACAATAATTATAGTTCTATCGATAATAGCAGCATAATATGGCCAATAATATAAGTTTGATTGATAATAATAGGAGTAATAAGTCCAATAATTGTCGTAATATCGATAACAGGAGCATCATATGAATAATAATATGAGTTAGACTGCTAATAATGAGAGTAATAAAAACAATAATTATCGTTCTATCGTTAATAGCAGCATAATATCGGTAATATTACAAGTTATATTGATAATAATAAGAGTAATAAGTACCATAATTATCGTTCTATCGATAATAGGAGCATAATATGGTTATTAAATGGAGTTATATTGATAATAATAAGAGTAATAAGTACAATAATTGTCGTACTATCGATAACAGGAGCATAAATTGGTTGATAATTTGGGTTATATGTATAATAACAACAGTAATAAGTACAATAATTCTCGTTCTATCGATAATAGCAGCATAGTATTAGTAGTAATATAAGTTATATTGATAATAATAATAGTAATAAGTACAATAATTACCGTACTATCGATAACAGGAGCATCATATGGTTAATAATATGGGTTTGACTGCTAATACCGGGAGTAATAAGTACAATAATTATAGTTCTATCGATAATAGCAGCATAATATGGCCAATAATATAAGATTGATTGATAATAATAGGAGTAATAAGTCCAATAATTGTCGTAATATCGATAACAGGAGCATCATATGGTTAATAATATGAGTTAGACTGCTAATAATGAGAGTAATAAGTACAATAATTATCGTACTATCGATAATAGGAGCATAAATTGGTTGATAATTTGGGTTATATGTATAATAACAACAGTAATAAGTACAATAATTATCGTTCTATCGATAACAGGAGCATCATATGACTAATAATATCAGTTAGACTGCTAATAATGAGAGTAATAAATACAATAATTATCGTTCCATCGTTAATAGCAGCATAATATCGGTAATATTACAAGTTATATTGATAATAATGAGAGTAATAAGTACCATAATTATCGTTCTATCGATAATAGGAGCATAATATGGTTATTAAATGGAGTTATATTGATAATAATAAGAGTAATAAGTACAATAATTGTCGTACTATCGATAACAGGAGCATCATATGACTAATAATATGAGTTAGACTGCTAATAATGAGAGTAATAAATACAATAATTATCGTTCTATCGTTAATAGCAGCATAATATCGGTAATATTACAAGTTATATTGATAATAATAAGAGTAATAAGTACAATAATTATAGTTCTATCGATAATAGCAGCATAATATGGCCAATAATATAAGATTGATTGATAATAATAGGAGTAATAAGTCCAATAATTGTCGTAATATCGATAACAGGAGCATCATATGAATAATAATATGAGTTAGACTGCTAATAATGAGAGTAATAAATACAATAATTATCGTTCTATCGTTAATAGCAGCATAATATCGGTAATATTACAAGTTATATTGATAATAATAAGAGTAATAAGTACCATAATTATCGTTCTATCGATAATAGGAGCATAATATGGTTATTAAATGGAGTTATATTGATAATAATAAGAGTAATAAGTACAATAATTGTCGTACTATCGATAACAGGAGCATCATATGGTTAATAATATGAGTTAGACTGCTAATAATGAGAGTAATAAGTACAATAATTATCGTACTATCGATAATAGGAGCATAAATTGGTTGATAATTTGGGTTATATGTATAATAACAACAGTAATAAGTACAATAATTATCGTTCTATCGATAACAGGAGCATCATATGACTAATAATATCAGTTAGACTGCTAATAATGAGAGTAATAAATACAATAATTATCGTTCCATCGTTAATAGCAGCATAATATCGGTAATATTACAAGTTATATTGATAATAATGAGAGTAATAAGTACCATAATTATCGTTCTATCGATAATAGGAGCATAATATGGTTATTAAATGGAGTTATATTGATAATAATAAGAGTAATAAGTACAATAATTGTCGTACTATCGATAACAGGAGCATAAATTGGTTGATAATTTGGGTTATATGTATAATAACAACAGTAATAAGTACAATAATTCTCGTTCTATCGATAATAGCAGCATAGTATTAGTAGTAATATAAGTTATATTGATAATAATAATAGTAATAAGTACAATAATTATCGTACTATCGATAACAGGAGCATCATATGGTTAATAATATGGGTTTGACTGCTAATACCGGGAGTAATAAGTACAATAATTATAGTTCTATCGATAATAGCAGCATAATATGGCCAATAATATAAGTTTGATTGATAATAATAGGAGTAATAAGTCCAATAATTGTCGTAATATCGATAACAGGAGCATCATATGGTTAATAATATGAGTTACATTGATAAGGATGAGAATAATAAGTACAATAATTATCGTTCTATCGATAATAGGAGCATAATATGGTTATTAAATGGAGTTATATTGATAATAATAAGAGTAATAAGTACAATAATTGTCGTACTATCGATAACAGGAGCATCATATGGTTAATAATATGGGTTAGACTGCTAATAATGAGAGCAATAAGTACAATAATTATAGTTCTGTCGATAATAGCAGCATAATATGGCCAATAATATAAGTTTGATTGATAATAATAGGAGTAATAAGTCCAATAATTGTCGTAATATCGATAACAGGAGCATCATATGGTTAATAATATGAGCTACATTGATAAGAATGAGAATAATAAGTACAATAATTATAGTTCTATCGATAATAGCAGCATAATATGGCCAATAATATAAGTTTGCTTGATGATAATAGGAGTAATATGTACAATAATTATCGGTCTATCGATAATAGCAGCATAGTATTGGTAGTAATATAAGTTATATTGATAATAATAAGAGTAATAAGTACAATAATTATCGTTGTATCGATAACAGGAGCATCATATGACTAATAATATGAGTTAGACTGCTAATAATGAGAGTAATATATACAATAATTATCGTTCTATCGTTAATAGCAGCATAATATTGGTAATATTACAAGTTATATTGATAATAATAAGGGTAATAAGTACAATAATTATCGTACTATCGATAACAGGAGCATCATATGGTTAATAATATGGGTTAGACTGCTAATAATGAGAGTAATAAGTACAATAATTATAGTTCTATCGATAATAGCAGCATAATATGGCCAATAATATAAGTTTGATTGATAATAATAGGAGTAATAAGTCCAATAATTGTCGTAATATCGATAACAGGAGCATCATATGGTTAATAATATGAGTTACATTGATAAGGATGAGAATAATAAGTACAATAATTATAGCTCTATCGATAATAGCAGCATAATATGGCAAATAATATAAGTTTGATTGATGATAATAGGAGTAATATGTACAATAATTGTCGGTCTATCGATAATAGCAGCATAGTATTGGTAGTAATATAAGTTATATTGATAATAATAAGAGTAATAAGTACAATAGTTATCGTTCTATCGATAATAGGAGCATAATATGGTTATTAAATGGAGTTATATTGATAATAATAAGAGTAATAAGTACAATAATTGTCGTACTATCGATAACAGGAGCATCATATGACTAATAATATGAGTTAGACTGCTAATAATGAGAGTAATAAATACAATAATTATCGTTCTATCGTTAATAGCAGCATAATATCGGTAATATTACAAGTTATATTGATAATAATAAGAGTAATAAGTACAATAATTATAGTTCTATCGATAATAGCAGCATAATATGGCAAATAATATAAGTTTGATTGATGATAATAGGAGTAATATGTACAATAATTGTCGGTCAATCGATAATAGCAGCATAGTATTGGTAGTAATATAAGTTATATTGATAATAATAAGAGTAATAAGTACAATAATTATCGTTCTATCGATAATAGGAGCATAATATGGTTATTAAATGGAGTTATATTGATAATAATAAGAGTAATAAGTACAATAATTGTCGTACTATCGATAACAAGAGCATCATATGGTTAATAATATGGGTTAGACTGCTAATAATGAGAGTAATAAGTACAATAATTATAGTTCTATCGATAATAGCAGCATAATATGGCCAATAATATAAGTTTGATTGATAATAATAGGAGTAATAAGTCCAATAATTGTCGTAATATCAATAACAGGAGCATCATATGGTTAATAATATGAGTTACATTGATAAGAATGAGAATAATAAGTACAATAATTATAGTTCTATCGATAATAGCAGCATAATACGGCAAATAATATAAGTTTGATTGATGATAATAGGAGTAATATGTACAATAATTGTCGGTCTATCGATAATAGCAGCATAGTATTGGTAGTAATATAAGTTATATTGATAATAATAAGAGTAATAAGTACAATAATTATCGTTCTATCGATAACAGGAGCATCATATGGTTAATAATATGGGTTAGACTGCTATAATGAGAGTAATAAGTACAATAATTATAGTTCTATCGATAATAGCAGCATAATATGGCCAATAATATAAGTTTGATTGATAATAATAGGAGTAATAAGTCCAATAATTGTCGTAATATCGATAACAGGAGCATCATATGACTAATAATATGAGTTAGACTGCTAATAATGAGAGTAATAAATACAATAATTATCGTCCTATCGATAATAGCAGCATAATATTGGTAATAATACAAGTTTGGTTGATAATAATAAGAGTAATAAGTATAATAATTATCGTTCTATCGATAATAGGAGCATCATATGGTTAATAATATGAGTTACATTGATAATAATAATAGTAATAAGTACAATAATTATCGTACTATCGATAACAGGAGCATCATATGGTTAATAATATGGGTTTGACTGCTAATACCGGGAGTAATAAGTACAATAATTATAGTTCTATCGATAATAGCAGCATAATATGGCCAATAATATAAGTTTGATTGATAATAATAGGAGTAATAAGTCCAATAATTGTCGTAATATCGATAACAGGAGCATCATATGAATAATAATATGAGTTAGACTGCTAATAATGAGAGTAATAAATACAATAATTATCGTTCTATCGTTAATAGCAGCATAATATCGGTAATATTACAAGTTATATTGATAATAATAAGAGTAATAAGTACCATAATTATCGTTCTATCGATAATAGGAGCATAATATGGTTATTAAATGGAGTTATATTGATAATAATAAGAGTAATAAGTACAATAATTGTCGTACTATCGATAACAGGAGCATAAATTGGTTGATAATTTGGGTTATATGTATAATAACAACAGTAATAAGTACAATAATTCTCGTTCTATCGATAATAGCAGCATAGTATTAGTAGTAATATAAGTTATATTGATAATAATAATAGTAATAAGTACAATAATTATCGTACTATCGATAACAGGAGCATCATATGGTTAATAATATGGGTTTGACTGCTAATACCGGGAGTAATAAGTACAATAATTATAGTTCTATCGATAATAGCAGCATAATATGGCCAATAATATAAGATTGATTGATAATAATAGGAGTAATAAGTCCAATAATTGTCGTAATATCGATAACAGGAGCATCATATGAATAATAATATGAGTTAGACTGCTAATAATGAGAGTAATAAATACAATAATTATCGTTCTATCGTTAATAGCAGCATAATATCGGTAATATTACAAGTTATATTGATAATAATAAGAGTAATAAGTACCATAATTATCGTTCTATCGATAATAGGAGCATAATATGGTTATTAAATGGAGTTATATTGATAATAATAAGAGTAATAAGTACAATAATTGTCGTACTATCGATAACAGGAGCATCATATGGTTAATAATATGAGTTAGACTGCTAATAATGAGAGTAATAAGTACAATAATTATCGTACTATCGATAATAGGAGCATAAATTGGTTGATAATTTGGGTTATATGTATAATAACAACAGTAATAAGTACAATAATTATCGTTCTATCGATAACAGGAGCATCATATGACTAATAATATCAGTTAGACTGCTAATAATGAGAGTAATAAATACAATAATTATCGTTCCATCGTTAATAGCAGCATAATATCGGTAATATTACAAGTTATATTGATAATAATAAGAGTAATAAGTACCATAATTATCGTTCTATCGATAATAGGAGCATAATATGGTTATTAAATGGAGTTATATTGATAATAATAAGAGTAATAAGTACAATAATTGTCGTACTATCGATAACAGGAGCATAAATTTGTTGATAATTTGGGTTATATGTATAATAACAACAGTAATAAGTACAATAATTCTCGTTCTATCGATAATAGCAGCATAGTATTAGTAGTAATATAAGTTATATTGATAATAATAATAGTAATAAGTACAATAATTATCGTACTATCGATAACAGGAGCATCATATGGTTAATAATATGGGTTTGACTGCTAATACCGGGAGTAATAAGTACAATAATTATAGTTCTATCGATAATAGCAGCATAATATGGCCAATAATATAAGTTTGATTGATAATAATAGGAGTAATAAGTCCAATAATTGTCGTAATATCGATAACAGGAGCATCATATGAATAATAATATGAGTTAGACTGCTAATAATGAGAGTAATAAATACAATAATTATCGTTCTATCGTTAATAGCAGCATAATATTGGTAATATTACAAGTTATATTGATAATAATAAGAGTAATAAGTACCATAATTATCGTTCTATCGATAATAGGAGCATAATATGGTTATTAAGTGGAGTTATATTGATAATAATAAAAGTAATAAGTACAATAATTGTCGTACTATCGATAACAGGAGCATCATATGGTTAATAATATGAGTTACACTGAAAATAATAAGAGCAATATGTATAATAATTATCGTTCTATCGATAGTAGCAGCATAATATGGCTAATAATTTGAGTTAGATTGAACATTATAAGAGTAATATGAATAATAATTATCGTTCTATCGATAACAGCAGCATAATATGGCTAATAATTTGAGTTAGGTTGAACATAATAAGAGTAATATGTACAATAATTATCGTTCTATCGACAACAGCAGCATAATATGGCTAATAATTTGAGTTAGACTGAACATAATAAGAGTAATATGTATAATAATTATCGTTCTATCGATAGTAGCAGCATAATATGCCTAATAATTTGAGTTAGATTGAAAATAGTAACAGTAATAAGTATAATAATTATCGTTCTATCGATAGTAGCAGCATAATATGCCTAATAATTTGAGTTAGATTGAAAATAATAAGAGTAATATGAATAACAATTATCGTTCTATCGATACTAGCAGCATTATGTGGCTAATTATTTTACTTACATTGAAAATAATAAGAGTAATAAGTTTAATAATTATCGTTCTATCGATACTAGCAGCATAATATGGCTAATAATTTGAGTTAGATTGTACATAATAAGAGTAATATGTATAATAATTATAGTTCTATCGATACCAGCAGCATAATATGGCTAATAATTTGAGTTAGATTGAACATAATAAGAGTAATATGTATAATAATTATAGTTCTATCGATACCAGCAGCATAATATGGCTAATAATTTGAGTTAGATTGAAAATAATAAGAGTAACAAGTATAATAATTATCGTTCTATCGATAACAGCAGCATAATATGGCTAATAATTTGAGTTAGGTTGAACATAATAAGAGTAATATGTACAATAATTATCGTTCTATCGACAACAGCAGCATAATATGGCTAATAATTTGAGTTAGACTGAACATAATAAGAGTAATATGTATAATAATTATCGTTCTATCGATAGTAGCAGCATAATATGCCTAATAATTTGAGTTAGATTGAAAATAGTAACAGTAATAAGTATAATAATTATCGTTCTATCGATAGTAGCAGCATAATATGCCTAATAATTTGAGTTAGATTGAAAATAATAAGAGTAATATGAATAACAATTATCGTTCTATCGATACTAGCAGCATTATGTGGCTAATTATTTTACTTACATTGAAAATAATAAGAGTAATAAGTTTAATAATTATCGTTCTATCGATACTAGCAGCATAATATGGCTAATAATTTGAGTTAGATTGTACATAATAAGAGTAATATGTATAATAATTATAGTTCTATCGATACCAGCAGCATAATATGGCTAATAATTTGAGTTAGATTGAACATAATAAGAGTAATATGTATAATAATTATAGTTCTATCGATACCAGCAGCATAATATGGCTAATAATTTGAGTTAGATTGAAAATAATAAGAGTAACAAGTATAATAATTATCGTTCTATCGATACTAGCAGCATAATATGGCTAAAAATTTGAGTTAGATTGAAAACGATAAGAGTAATAAGTTTAATAATTATCGTTCTATCGATAACAGCAGCATAACATGGCTAATAATTTGAGTTAGATTGAACATAATAAGAGTAATATGTATAATAATTATAGTTCTATCGATAACAGCAGCATAATATGGCTAATAATTTAAGTTAGATTGAAAATGATATAAGCAATAAGTTTAATAATTATCGTTCTATCGATACTAGCAGCATAATATGGCTAATAATTTGAGTTAGATTGAAAATAATAAGAGTAACAAGTATAATAATTATCGTTCTATCGATACTAGCAGCATAATATTGTGACGAATACGTCACGAGCCGTTCCGTCAGCCGCGCTCCGTCAGCCGCGCTCCGTCAACCGCGCACCGTCAGCCGCGCACCGCGAGGTGGGGACCCCCCACCGAGACCACCCACCGCGACCCGATACTACTTAGATAGCGATCGATTGCGTGATCGATTGAGTTGGCCCGGGGCTTCGGCCCCGAAAGGATCTCTTCGGAGATCCTCTCCAAGGCACTAAGGTCTTCCTGGTCCGACGATAGCCCCGGACTGGGAGGACTGGAGGCCAGTATCGGCGTGGAGGGTAACCCGTGCGCCGATACTGGCCGCGCCAACGGTCAACCGACTTGTCCGACCCCGTGGGTAGCCCTCGGGGAAGGTAAGCCGTGGGTAGTCGTTACGTTGGGGAGATAGCCCACAGCGTGACGCCTGCCAGATCGTGGAGGGTAGAGCCAACTCCAGGGACGCTCTCAGATGTCCTCCCCGGCAGTAAGGTCTTCCTGGTCCGATGGTAGCCTCGGGCCGAGAGGACTGGAGGCCTGCATCGGCGTGGAGGGTTGCCCACGCGCCGAGGCTGGCCGCGCCAACGGTCAACCGCCTTGTCCGGCCTCGTGGATAGCCCTCGAGGAAGGCAAGCCGGGGGTAGTCGTTACGTTGGAGGGTAACCCACAGCGTGACGCCTGCCAGAGCGTGGAGGCAAGAGCCAGTAACAGGAACACTCTCGGTCTTAATAAGAGAAAGGCAAGGCCAGAACTGGCCACTTACCCCGTGTACTTTACTCTCCATCCTTCCTCCTCTCAATCGCGCCGAACCGCAGATATAAGGACCGCGAAACCCGCAAACGCGTTCGACCGACCGACCGTACCGCGAACTCCGCGCGCTGTTCTCTCCGTCCGAACCGCGAACGCCGCGAGAAGTTCCTCCGACCGACCCGCGAACGCGTGCCGCAACCGACCCGTACTCCGCGAGGCGTTCCCCTCGACCGACCGACCGACCGGACCGCGAGCGCCGCCGAGTATAGTTTGTAAGATAGAGTGTAAGAATAGGGATAGCGTAGTATGTAAGGATAGTATGTAAGACTCTATTGTATAAGCGTACCGAAAAAGATTGTATTATAGCCGCGTAGCATGTAAGACCCGCGCCGCCACCGCCGCTATTCTGTAACACCGACCGACTAACACGAACCGATTATAATTGTAGAAACCGAAGACTGCGGAGGCCACGGCGCCTCCACCGGCAACTCCGCCGCCCGCAACGCCACCGGCGGACCAGGGCCCCAGCTCGTCGGGGAATACATAATTAATAAACAAGGATAGTTAAGAGCGAAACACCGTGTTCTTTCTCAACCCGCGACCAGTCCCCTTCCTTCCGCGATCGGCCCCCTCGCGTCAACCCTGGCGCGCTGAAGCGTCCGGCACAAGGGGGCCCGTGAGCCGCGTACTCCACCGCGCTGCCTAGCAACGCGGGTGGAGGAAACTGCTACGTTACAAGGGTAAGTGAAATAGAACCTAGGATAGGAAGAACACCAATCGAATCAGCAGAGGAAGCACGCGAGTAGCAGCAAAGTGAGAGAATAAAACAGGTAGGGACACAAGAAAAGGCAAAAGGAGCAAGTAGGACAGAACACAAGTATATGCACATGCACAACGACGCATATTAGGTAAAATGGGACAAACAACGCTAAAATCAACAGCCTTGCAGTGGCAGGCTGATATATGAAGAGGACATTGCATTCTATTTCATTTAAAATACTACATTAAATTTTACTCACCCACAGTACGAATCACTGGGAAGCGGAAAGCAGGTGCGAATACAAGGCAAAAAGGAAGGTGGCAAGGATTGCAGGTATGTAGGCAGATTCAGCAGTAAACAGCAACAACAGCAATCCACAACAGAAACTAAATCCAGCAAGGTCGGACTAGGCTAGAATGAAGAAAAAACGAATAAAGCACAGACTAGATACAAATGCAGCACCAATGCTAAGAGACCAAACATAAGGTAGATGAAACTTAGAATAAAGTATAAATACCTGTAGAAACAGCGGATGGATAGAAGAGTATATCAACAACAAACTGGAAAGAAATCGGCAACAAACTGGAAAGAAACGAAGCAGACAATTTAACAAACAAGTCAAGCAAAGCAGAGGGCGGCCAATTAAAAGGCAGGATAAACAAGTTATAATCAAGAATAAAATAAACTCAGGACACTTACCAGCAGGTGATTGCAGTAGATGATCAAAATGGCGTAAAAACGGCAATGCACTTGCTGATGGGTAGAGAAATGGCTCAACCTGTTGGCACAAGGACGCAGGTAGAAAGAAATTAGGTGCAGCTGAAAGGGAAAGTGGAGTGACAAGCGGGGAGGGAAAGAAAGAAAACTCACTGCCGACAGCGAGAGCCTGAATACAGCAGCGAACGGTAAGCGACACCAAGCGGCGGCGCTCAGAAGCAGGCTCAAGTGAACATAGCTGAGGTCGAAGAATGCAGGCCGGAAATAGGACAAATTGCAGGAATATCTTTCAAGCAAGCAAACAAAGGAGAAGCGGAAGCACATCTGTACAATGGGCGATGCACGGGCGGGTTTTCTCTTCGCAGGGGAATAAGTGCGAAATCAACGAAATTGCTGTCCCAGAACTTCTTTCGTTCAAATCTACGCAGATAATATTGCAAAATCCTCGGAGATCTCCCGTATTCTCGAGCGACTGCAACCCCAACACACACATAATATATTTATATTTAAAACTCCAATCTTCGAATCTCAGCCGCTAAAAGCCGAAAAACCAGAAAGTTTTCAGATTAGGAGTAAGCCAAAACTCCCAAGTGGCGCAGTCATATGTTCACCGCGGTTGCGAGTTTCCCACTGGCTCGCGGTGGTTTCCGCAAGGTTCTCGCCGCGGCGGAGGCTACCTGAAACCGCCGAAAACTCGCTCCCACGAAACTTTTCATCCTGAACGTACGCTGTTGATAAGGCACAAATTAAGATTGATCCATTGCAAAGGTAATAGACACAATATTTTCAACTCCCAAATTTTGAATCTACAAATTTCTTAAACTTCGAAATTTTCAATTTTCAAATTTCCAAAACCCAAAGCCCTCAAGTAGCGCGATCGTGCGCTTATCACAACCGTGCTTTTCTCGGCGGATCGCGGCAATCTTCGTGGGGCCTTCACCGCGGCGAAGTTGCGCGAAATCACCGGAATTCGCCCTCTCGGATCCTTTTCTTCGTGAAATTCTGCTGCCGATAATGCAGAAATCGAAATTTTCAGCAATATCGATTGACTACAAATCTAATTAACTTATCAATATATGCAAATTTCAAATTTAAAACTTCAACCTTCGAATTCTCGAAGTTATTAATTTTTTGGTTCTTCAAAATTCAATTTCCCAAACGATGCGATCACGCGTGCATCACGACTGCGCGACTTCCGGCGACTCGCGGTGGTTGCCGCGAGATCACGGAATCTTCTGCGGTGCCTCCGCCGCGACGGGGTTGCGCGAAATCACCGGAACTCGCCCTCTTCGATCCTTTTCTTCGCGAATTTTCACTGCCGGTAATGCAGAAACCGGAAATTTTTCAGCAATATCGAATGGCTACAAATCTAATTAACCTATCAATATATGCAAATTTCAACTTTTAAATCCTCGAAGTTATTAATTTTTGGTTTCTCAAAATCCAATTTTCCAAACGACGCGATCACGCGTGCATCATGACTGCGCGACTTTCGGCAAATCGCGGTGGTTGCCGTGGGATCGCGGAAACCTCCGCGGTGTTTTCGCCGCGACGGAGTTGCGCGAAATCACCGGAACTCGCCCTCCCGGATCCTTTACTTCGTAAATTTTTGCTGCCGATAATGCAGAAATCGGTAATTCTCATCAATAACGAGTGGCTGCAAATCTAATTAACTTATCAATATATTCAAATCTCCAACTCTGAATTCCTGAATTTATTAAATTTTTGGTTCTTCAAAATCAAATTCTCCAAGCGATGCGATCACGCGTGCAGCATGACCGCGCGACTCTCGGCGACTCGCGGAGGTTGGCGTGAGGTTCTCGCCGCAGCGGAAATTATAAAATTATTCCAAACCGTCGGAACTCGCCTTCTCGGATTCTTTCCTTTCAATTTTGCTGCTGATACTACAGAGATCTGTAATTAGCAATAACTTCGAACTGAAGCAAACTTAATATAGCCAACTTCTCAACTAGTGAATACCCAAATCCCTAAATTTTGAGCTTTGGGAACCCAAAATCTTAAACTATGCGATTGCGCGTTTACGTGACTGCGCGTCTCCTGGTAGTTGCGGTGGCTTGCGCGTGGTTTGGCGATGCGGCGGAAATTGCTCGAAGCCGCTGGAGCTCGCTTATTCGGATTCTTCCCTTTGAATCTTTCGCTGCTGATATAGCAGAAATATGAAATTTTGACAAACCTGAGCGGCTGTTAATTAATATTTTAGCTCTACATCAATGAGAACTCAAGGTTGTTATTTTCAGATGCCACCAGATCTTAAAGCCACATTTGAATCTAAACGGAATTTTGACTCGTTCAAAGTAAATGGCACGGGTGTTCCAGTATACCCGTCCTGTAAAGGCAGTTTCGACATCTATAGATGTGTGCAATAGACAGTAGTCCAACATTCTCAATTTCAAATCACGATTTCACGAACTTTCAA
This sequence comes from Megachile rotundata, assembly GCF_050947335.1. Taxonomy (NCBI): domain Eukaryota; kingdom Metazoa; phylum Arthropoda; class Insecta; order Hymenoptera; family Megachilidae; genus Megachile; species Megachile rotundata. Next base: position 264,256 of record NW_027473487.1, on the reverse strand, counting down.
ATTTTGAATTTCCAAATTTTTAAACCCACATTTCTCAAGCGGCGCGACCATGCGCCCAACGCGATTGTGCCTTTCCCGGCAAACTGCGGCAGCTTCTACGGGACTTCTTCATCGCGGCGGAAGCTGGGCGGAATCATCGGAATTTGCTCTCTCGGAACCTAGGCTCCTCCTTTCTTCCATGGAATGCTTGCTGCTGACAAGGCAGGAGGTTGGAGGCTCTCGGCAGGCCCAAGTGGTTGTAGTTTAAATATTAATTACAGGCCGCGAAATGCAAGTTTCTAAATTACAGAAGTCGCCAGATCTACGAAACGCGCAGAAATGAGACGAGGAAGAGGAGCCAACTCAAATTTTGCTGATAATAGCGACAATATGAGGACACTGGTACACAACTGGTCACAGCATCAACAGGGGGCATTCCGAAGAACGACCAAGCCGACAGACGAGGGCGAGATGAAACAAAATGCAAGGAAGGCGCGGTAGCAAGCTACAGGCGACAAGCAGCATCAAGGAGCAAGACGAGAGGAAAAGAGACTAATAAAAATGATGATGACAAAGCGAGGGACTCAGGTGACCATCCGGTCGCAGCAGCACCAGAAGATGCTTTGAAGACTGATCAGAACAGGCAGTAGAGAATGAGAAGGAATAGACCAGAAAATTCAAGCTCGAAGTGAGTTACGAACAGCGAAGCGGCTCAAGTTCCGATCCGAAAGGACACGGAGCGTTGCTGGCAACTTCCGGTCGCCTCTATTGCAGGGGCAACAGGTGGAAGCAGCGACAAAATGGCGGGCAACGCTGGGAGGAACGAACCGAGAGGGAGAATAGCTACCGAGCGATCAAAAATCAACGAGGTGAGGTGCTAGAATGTCCAGGTGGTTGCATAACTACAGGAGAAGTATAGAACCGAGCGGAGGCGATCAGAGAAAGCGAGGAAAACAAACCAGAGAGGAGCAGGAGTCAAACCCGATGCCTCGATGAAACAACGAGCATGGAGGGAATTTCTCGGTAGCGAGCGGTCAAAGTTCTGATCCGGAAGGAAGCGGAACGTTGCTGGCAACTTTCGGTTGCCCCTACTGCAGGGGCAACAAATGAAGGCAGCAACAACGGCGGGCGATGCTACCGGAAATGACCCGAAAGCTCGGACAGACTTTTTAATCGGAGAGCGCTGGAACAAAGAACTCGATCGCCAGCCTGGTCACAGCACCATTAGGGGGCGAAACGGGGACTGAGGGAAGGTGCTCGAAGAGAGAAAAGAAACTAAATACCGAGAGCAATGGGCTCAAGTAGCGTTGTGAAAGAGGACTGGGACGAAACAGGAAACGCGGGAAAAGGGAACGGGGTAACAGCGGGGGCGAGGGGCGCATGCGAAAGCTGAATGCAACGATTAGAGGAAAAGCGAAATTAGGGTTCGGCGTAATGAGATAAGAGTAAGGGTATACGGGACGCGCAGAAGAGGAGGAAGAAAACACAATCTTTCCACTTAACAGCATATTATTTATTTATTTATTTACTTATCTATTTAATTATTATTATTAATTTATTATTACCTACTGATACACCATATATATAGGTGTGCGGCTAGGCCTCGTAATTAGCTCACTCTGCGTTACTTTGCGGTTGCTATAGACTATTATAAACAAATAGAATATTAAATGTCGCGCAAGCAGAAACCTAGGGAAGGAAGCGGGGAAGGAACCAAGCGGAAATCGGGGCGGGGGGTGGGGGCGGAGGAAGCAAGAAAATAAGAAAATAAGGAAAGAATTGCAGGAAAGAAACAAATATAGGACACCTAGGAATCATAGTACAGAGATAAAATAACAGTCAGAAATTGCGTTTGCGGGGGCGGGGGTGGGGGCGGGGGCGGAAATAACGAAATATAGCTTAAACGAACAGAGTTAGACTTACCCTACATACTTACCTCTTAATACTAAGTCGACGGCGACACATAGGTGCGAAATGGTGGGGACAGGTCGCGGTTTCTTGCCGTATGTTCTCGCCCACCGAGAGGAGGCGCCGGGTGGACGTTACAGGTTCAGCTGGAGATCGGTGCTACACGCACGGGAGTCTCCCCTAGTTCTTGACGTGCCTCTCGGGCCAAATCTCTTTGGTTGAGGGCATCCATTCTCCACACATGGAACACATTCGCGAGTGGGGTGGGGGGAGAGTCCTCTTTCACAACAGCAAGCGATGGCCTAGTCCAGGTACACTATGCCTCACCCAGTAAGGAAGCCTGGCGGATTGCCGCCAACCCCTGCCTAGCGGGGGCGGGAGACAGTTTTAGTGAGTAGGCCGTGGAAACCGTCCATCTTCTAGGGGCGCCGGAAGCGGGAGTCTCACACTACCTGGGCTATCTTCCCCGGCGTCCGTTACTGGATTTCTGTCTTCCTAAAACAAAAAAAAAACAAAAAATTTATAAATGACGAAATTATCGACAATTTTTCGTTCCGCATTGTCGGTTCTGTGGACCGTCCGAGCGCGACCAAGTCCCTCCGGCATAGTAGGTTCGGTGAAACGATGACTGACAACCTATATAAAAATTGCGCAATACCGCTAAAGCAACGTGTTTCTAGCATCTCTATACCGTTCTGACACGTTCGGATTCATAAATAACAAAATTATTGAGAATTTTTTGTTCCGCATAGTCGGTTCAATGGACCGTCTGAGCGCGACCAAGTCCCTCCGGCATAGTCCGTTCGGTGAAACGATGACCGACAATCTATATCAAAAACGAATAAAACCCATAAAGTGTCGTATTACTACAACATTTATACAATTTTGGCACACTCGGATTCATAAATAACAAAATTATTCAAAATTTTTCGTTCCGCATAGTAGGTCCGGTAAAACGATGACTGACAACCTATATAAGAATTGCGCAAAACCGCTAAAACAACGTGTTTCTAGCGTCTCTATACCGTTTTGACACGTTCGTATAAATAAATAACAAAATTATTGAGAATTTTTCGTTCCGCATAGTCGGTTCGGTGAACCGATGACTGGCAACCTATATAAAAATTGCGCAAAACCGTTAAAGCAACGTGTTTCTAGCTTCCCTATACGGTTTTGGCACGTTCACATTTGGAAATGACGAAATTATCGAAAAATTTTCCTTCCGCATTGTCGGTTCGGTAGACCGTCCGAACGCGACCATGTACCTCCGGCATAGTCGGTTCGGTGAAACGATGACTGACAACCTATATTAAAAACGACTAAAACCTATAGAATAACGTTTTACTAGAATAGCTATACAATTTTGTCATGTTCGGATTCATAAATAACAAAATTATTGAGAATTTTTCGTTCCGCATAGTCGGTTCGGTGGACCGTCCGTGTGACGTCGGGCCTCCGACGTTGACATAGAATATAGGACACGTATATAGCCATAAAACATAAGATATGAATACAAGAGTATGTAGCCATAGAAGGTAAGGTATGAATATAAGATACGAATGTAACCGTAGAATATAAGACACGTATGTAGCCATAGACTATAAGATATGAATGTAACCCTAGAGTGTAAGACATGTATGTAATCTTAAGATATTATTCACGCCATAGTTAATCACATAGAGATAAGGAAGCAAGTAGCGTAGGAACCGCTCGACATTCCTTTCCCACAAGATAAGTCCTTTCCTCGAACTCAATCTCATAAACATCCTCCCGATAATCCAACTCATAAACATCCTCCAGCCAAATTAATCATGATACCCTTATCGACAGCAAATCACAAGATCCTTTCACGACAACTCCCGTATCTCATCTTACAAACATCCTTCAAGATAAACTAACCATAACATCCTCTTACATCAGCCAGAACCTTCTAGAACATCCTTATCGACACCTAGCCATAACATCCTCTTACATCAGCCAGAACCTTCTAGAACGATTTCCTTTGTCCTCAACCACTATAAAACCCAGATCATTCCTTATCATCTAGAGTCAGTCGGCGCCAGTCCGCCCCAGTCTGCATACCGGTAACCTCAGTGCTAGGTAATCCTGCCTGAGGCCCGTCCAATTATCCAGTATAGAACCAGTCGGCGCCAGTCCGCCCTAGTCTGCATACCGGTAACCTCAGTGCTAGGTAATCCTGCCTGAGGCCCGTCCAGTCATCCAATACCACATCAGCCCAGCCTGATTCCTCGGGAGTCGTAATCGACTACCCATTTCGTTGAGCGGATAAGCGTAAGAATATACCATAAAGGAACATTGTCCATATCTACATATACATATATAATCAAGGATCTATTGGAGAATATATCATTATATAATTATAATTGTTGTCCACTATCTTCAAATACCTGCACGATTCGTATCATACTATTGCAACCTCCGAACTCGCGTGATAAATCACACGAGACGAGCTTAATAGCCACGACGAGGACATAGAGATACTTCAACGACAGCTGCTTCCACGGGACCCAGGGCCACGACGTAAGCCAGCGAGCTACGCTAACCCGAAAGCTGAGCAAAATAATTAGAAGTTATAGCCAGCGAGGCAAGTGGAACCGTACATTATTTCACTGGACACCCCTGGCCGTAACAAAATTGGTGACAACGGTGGGATTGACTCAGCACCGTGGAGAGATAGCTGCCTACGTGACATTCAGCGAGTCAAGATTACGAAGCGTGTGAAAGAACAAAGCGGACAAGGAGGTCTCGAGATAAGGAGCGCGCCAGACGTAAGACGACACCGGCCGGACGCTCGACCGTACCGAGCGGGAGATAAGCGCGCCGCATTCCTGAGCGCGCCCGTTCCCACGACGCGCCGGGTCTCACGCTAGCGCGGGTGACGCATCCACTGCCGCCGCAGTAACGCGCTCATTCAGTCACGCTCCTTCGTACAGTTAAGACGTCGAGTTCGCGCTACAGAGTTTTTCGACAAGAGCAGATCTCTAACGTTCTTGACCTTGCAAGCGGTACGTGCGCTTCAATAGCTGTACTACCTCTTGCCTGGAAGAGGCTTAGGGCATTCTGTCTACAAGATTCGCCAGTTTTCCGCAGATATTTGTGTCACACTTGCGCGTAAAAGCGAAGGTGTTGCCACGGTATCAAAAGAGACTGCGAATTCTTCGCGCTACAGAGTTCTTCGACAGGAGCAGATCCTTAACGTCCTCAACCTTGCAAGCGGTACGTGCGCTGCATAGCTGTACTGCCTCTTGCCTGGAAGAGACTTGGGGAATTCTGTCTACAGAATTCGTTAGGTTTTCCGTAGATATTCGTGTCGCACTTGCGCGTAAAAGCGAAGGTGTTGCCACGGTATTGAAAGAGACTGCGAATCCTTCGCGTACAGTATAGTGAATAGCCAATTACGAGCCGACGATCGCTGTTGGTAACCCGATTTTTGCGCGTTCAAACGCTGCGGAATACGCTAGCCAACAGCATGCCGGTAAGTCATTGAGACTGAGTACAGGAATTGTACTTTTCTTTCGTAAGTAATAAGATTTTCGTAATCGTCATTTGAAAATAGGGGAAAAAGAAGCGTGGCTGCCGTGCGGGCCGCCGAGAAAAGGCGAGGAAGCTCAAGCTCCTCGAAGAGAAGTTTCTACGACAAGTGTTTAAACCGGAAATTGTGACTTTGGACAGTGAATCGGACACGGAGACGTTATCACGCGAAGTGCCGTCACTCAGCTACGACGTTTTGGACACCAGAAGTGCCATAAAAGTGCGTAACCACAGGGAAGTTCCAGACAAAGTGTTGGTGGACTTTTTCCGGGCGTTTCGCGGAAACAATTGGTCGTGTCCGCCTTCGGTAGACGAATTCTGCCAACAACATGCCGTCGCAACCGGCTGGGACGCAGAAGACGACGCCGATGGAACTCCGTTCGAGGCAAACGGAACCAATGAGTGAGGACGAAATGGCCATGGTACAGAAGCAACAAATTGAAAAAGAGAGGCGCCTTCGAGAGGAGGCCCGAATGCTTGACAGCGAGAGACGAGAATTGGAAGAAGCTCGCCTGCGGAACGAAGCACTGTTAGCCAGAATCCGGAAAGCTGAACAGAGCCAAGGGGCAATACCGAAGAAAAGAGACATTCCCGAGGAACTACCCACGGAGATGGAAGTGCCAAGTGTTGCCGTCGTCAGTGAATCCATCGGCTACACTCTTAACGAAGCAGTAAAAATGGTGCCCGTTTTCAATGGTTCCTCGCCGACGTTATTAACATTCACACGGGCGTGCAAAAGAGCCAGGCAGTTAATTCCCGCTCACGCCGAGGGAACTCTGGTCAAACTCGTCATTGGACACTTGAGTGGGCACGCCGCCGCTGCTGTGGAGGACGAGGAGATCTACACCGTCGCCGAGCTGTGCAACACCCTCAAGGACATCTTTGGACCACAGCGCACCGTCGACTACTACCGCGGCGAATTAGCGAGCATCTACATGAAGAACGGTGAGCACGTTCTAGATTTCATAACCCGAGTAAAAGACTTGCGTGACGCGATCCTCGATTGCGACCGAGGCGCGCCTAACGTTGACGAAATCAACAATTTCGCGAAAGGGTGCTTTATTGATGGGTTGATGTCACCCATGCGTTTAGAAGTAAAATCGGTCGCGGCCGAACCGTTAAAATGTGTATTTCGGGAAGCAATCTCAGCGTTCAAGAGATTAGAGTTAGAAAAGTCGAGACAGGGCCGTACCGAAACGCGCCGTGTGAATTTCGAACAGCGCGACGGAACTCCCGACTGGCGACCGAGTAGAGACTTTAGAAGAGGCGAATCTCCGCGTCGCGTTGATTTCGGAAGGCGTGACCAAAACCCGGAATGGCGCGAACGCCGTTTTAGCAGTCCACCGCGTCGCGACGCATGGAAACCAACATCGCCCGTTCCGCCGCGAAATTACCAGGCGAATCGGGGATTCACGCGATATCCCCGCGGAGATGACAGAAGAGACCCGCCGTTGCCCGATAGATTCTGCCGATACTGCAATATCCCGGGTCACGATCTGCACGAATGCAGAAAGCGTCAATACAACGAACGAATGCGAAATTCGGGAAACGAGCAAGCCCTCCCGCCCGTGGCGACCAGGAGACGGGAGGGCCCAAGCGCGAAAGCAATACACACAGTAACGTTAGAACAGCCCGAATTAATTACAATAACGGACGAGGAGTAATGATTCCGCAGATAAGCGTCACTGCGCCAGAACTCAAGGCCAAATCAGCCCTCATGATCGATACGGGCACGGAGCCAAACTTGATTAAAATAGGAGCATTAAGACCCGAAATGGTCATAAATTTGGACGATCGTATGTCAATATCAGGTATTTCAGCTCAGGCCGTGCTCACTATAGGAGCAACGAATGTCACTTTGTTCGGCGAAAAATTCAAATTTTACGTCGTGCAAAATTCCTTCCCCATACCAACACAGGGAATACTCGGGAACCCGTTCCTGACGGATGCGGAGATTTCGATGCGGGATCAATGTGTCCGTCGGAAGGACGTAGTAATACCATTCGATACCGGAAACCCCATTAGGATAAAGGCTCGAACTATTATGAACGTAAAAATACGCGCAATAGGGCCCGACACGGGCTACGTAGCCCGAAGGGAATTGGCACCGGACGTGCTATTGGGAGATGCTCTAGTTAAAATAAGGCAAGGCAGGGCTATCGTAAGAATAGCCAACTTTTCCAGCAAAGACGTAGAATTAGAGGAACCTTTTGTACAGGTGGAAGATGTCGATGAGATCTCGCGGATTCCGTCGTTTGAGGAACCGCACGCGAGTGTAAACACGGTCGTCTCCCAACACGTACCCGACCACGACCGCGCAAATAAAGTTTTAGAGTTGATCGATTTGGCACATCTGAACGCGGAGGAAAAAGAACACGTTAGAGAATTGATCCGCGAACACCATGACATCTTCCACCTCCCGGGCGAATATCTGGGAAAAACGCATGTTCTGGAACACAGAATTCCAACCACCGACAACGTCCCGGTGCACGTGAAGCAGTACAGGTACCCCCCTATTCACAAGCAAGAGATCGATAACCAAATGCGCGAACTATTAGAGAGTGATATTGTACGACCGTCGACATCCCCATATAACTCGCCCTTGTGGGTAGTCCCTAAGAAACCCGATGCCCAGGGAAACAAGAGGTGGAGAATGGTTATCGATTTCCGAGCGTTAAATGAGAAATCTGTGGCAGACGCGCACCCAATCCCCAATATTGTAGAGATTTTGGACCAGCTAGGAAGCGCTAAGTACTTTAGCGTGTTCGATTGTAAGAGCGGGTTTCATCAGGTAGGAATGGCCAAGGAAGACGCCGAGAAAACGGCTTTCTCGACCCCCTTCGGCCACTACGAGTTTGCTCGCATGCCCTTTGGTCTAAAGAATGCACCAGCAACGTTCCAGAGGCTTATGAACGTGGTGCTCACGGGATTGCAGGGGTCCGAACTATTCGTCTATGTGGACGACATTGTAAACTACGCTAGCTCGCTACAGGAGCACCGGGATAAATTTAACAAATTAGCGAAGCGCCTTAGGCAAGCTAACCTAAAGTTAGAACCCACAAAGTGTAACTTCTTGCGCCGCGAAGTCGCGTACTTAGGGCACGTCATAGGTAAAGACGGAGTTAAACCGTGTCAGGAGAAGGTAAGGGCGGTTCGAGATTTTCCCGCGCCTACATCGGTCAAAAATGTAAGGGAGTTTTTGGGTCTCGCCGGGTACTATCGCCGATTTATTGACGGGTTTTCGCGAATCGCACGGCCCCTTACGATCTTACTAAAGAAAACCAGCAAATTCGCTTGGGGACCTGAGCAGGTACAGGCATTTAATACCCTGAAGGAAGCATTGTCCACGGAACCGATACTTCGATACCCGGATTTCAGCCAATCGTTTCACATAACGACAGACGCATCCGGATACGCAATCGGGGCAATTCTGAGCCAGGGCGAGATCGGTCAGGACCGACCGATAGCCTACACATCCCGATTATTGCAGGGGGCAGAATTAAATTACTCTACTATCGAAAAAGAGTGTTTAGCCATTGTCCACGCGGTTCGGCATTTCAGGCCTTACGTGTACGGGAGGAAATTCAATCTTATTACCGACCATAGGCCGTTGGTATGGATGACGTCGGTGAAGGATCCCACCTCGAGACTCCTTCGCTGGCGGTTGAAACTGGACGAGTATGATTATAAGGTGGTATACAAAGCGGGGAAGTATAACGTTAACGCCGACGCATTATCACGAAACCCGGCACCAGTCCTCCCTATCCACTCCGACCCGCCAGCAACTGACATGAGGGAACAGACGTCATTTCGACCACCTGCACCGACTGCAGATAGCGAGACCGATGAAACTGACACCGATACACTCGACCCGAGTGACGACGACGACGACGATAATCGTACTCGACAGGCAACGCCGACAATAGTAAACATCCGGGACCGGTTGATTACGAGACGAGATAACTTAGCAGTATTCGTTACGGTAGATCAACACCCGCTGGATCAGGGAGGTATAGACCTGATAAACGAAAACAAACTTCAGATACCCAACGATCTAGAGTGCACGATTCCCCGTGTTGTCAGGAGAGCCGCAGGTAACATCATCTTGTTACCCGTCACATTGAAGGCGACACAGGAACCGTCTCCTGACGGCGTTCTAGCTTGCATGCAATCACTGAGTAACGTCGCAGACGAATTAAAATTATCCTCTATTAGCATATCGCGCATTAGTTTTGCAGTAGTCCCTTGGACCTATACAGCACAAGTAATCGCAAATTTATTTGACGGAACGGGAACGACGATATTCGCATGCTCGCACGAGGTCCGCATACCCGCGCAGGATAGACGACAAGAACTACTAATCGAGAGTCACGTTTCGTCCTCCAGACAATACAGGGGATTCGAAGAAACGTACCGCGAAATAAAAGGGAAATACTACTGGCCGACGCTAAGAAACGACATACGAACGTTATTGAACACATGTGCAAGTTGTCAGCTGCGAAAATTAACGCGAAGGGGAAACCGACAGACTCTGACATTAACGGACACGGCGGGCAAAGCCTTCGACAAAGTCTCCTTCGATACCATTGGTCCTCTCCCTTGCACGGATATAGGGAACAGATACATCCTAATTATTCAAGACCTACTCACGAAGTACTCACTCGCTATCCCTCTCCGGGAAACATCAGCAGCTGAAACAGCTGACGCGTTCGTGGATAGTTTCATCTGTCGTTTCGGGGCACCCAAAGCAATCATCACCGACCAAAGTACAAGTTTTACAAACGCACTGGTAAAAGCGGTCGCGAGGAGATTTAAGATAGCCCATTTTCAAACCACTGTTTTCCTCCCTCAAGGGAACGGACCCATCGAACGATCGCACCTGTTGCTAACAGAATATCTAAAACCATACTTGCAAAAAGAAAACTGGGACGAATGGCTGAACCTGGCAATGCTCGGCTTTAATACTAATGTTCTTGAAGAAACCCAATACTCTCCGCACGAGTTGGTTTTTGGAAGACCTGCTCGGACCCCCGTGGCATGCGAAACCCTAACAATGACCACGGATAGAACATACGACGAATTTCTGAGAAACTTAGACACAAAAATTTCCCAGGCAGTAGTAGACGCGCGGGAGAACTTGACAAGGGCACGGGCAAGAGCTCGGCAATATCGGAACAATCAGGCGCCCACACCCGGGTTTAAAGTAGGCGATCGCGTAGTAATTGTAAACGCACCGGGACGCGAAAGGAAACACGTCGGCCCCTATAAGGTTGCCGAAGTATTAACAAGCGATATTATTAAGATAAGTGTGAATGGAAAGATGAGAGCGGTGCGAACGGATAGCGTAAGACTGTTTGAAGGGACAACCACGATGGGAGTCCATATCATAAGCAAAACTCCCTCGGACGAGACACCCCCATTCGAAACAATAACAAAAAACCCCAATATAAACGCGGACGAGGCAGAACCTCGACACTCGAGTACCGGACAGCACATACGCAACGCGGCAGTACTTCTCGTGCTCTTACTTATAACGATAGCAACGATGGGGAAGCACAGCATACTACAACCTACCTTCCCAAAGCGGGCGAACTGGAACCACTCGGAGCAGGAGTGCCTACTGGCCAGGGCACTTATTCCGAAAGGATTCTATTTTCAATGCACCCAGTGCATCAGGAATACCCAAGAGGAGAGGAGACTCAACAGGGAACAACTGGAATGGCTTTGGGACGAAAAGACGCCTCTGGGATGGACCAGACCGAATGTACTGGGCCTATGGGAGCTGTTTGGAGTAACAAAGGAATTCAATGGATTCGGCAAACCAAGCTGGGTCCACGACACGGAAATGGCAGCACTAACCAAAAACGGGGTTTTCACGGGATACGAGCCTAAACAAGGAGGAAACACCCCGAGGGACCATCCCATCCCACCATCCGGGAAAAGGACTCCAGGCAAGCAACCCAGCAAGAAACCAGGCCGGCACATGCGGGGAACAAATGTTGGACAATCTTGTTGGCCATGGAGGAAGAACAACAAACAACAGCCACCCCAACTACCCGAACAACCAGGATCGGCAACCAGCAGGGACGGCACCCTAAAATATACGGCCAGACGGAGCTACCGTCGAACCAAAACCCCAGTGCAAGAAGAAGTGACAAGTGCTCCCCTCTACCCCTCCTTAATAGAGACATATAAACTCAAAGAAAGTGAAGTCCCCAAAAGCCCCAATAAACTCTGCGAGTGCGAGAAACACCAGGGAAGCCAATTTTTCCTCCGTAAAAATTGACTTTTCCTAGGGGGGGAGGTGTGACGTCGGGCCTCCGACGTTGACATAGAATATAGGACACGCATATAGCCATAGAACGTAAGATATGAATATAAGAGTATGTAGCCATAGAATATAAGATATGAATGTAACCGTAGAATATAAGACGCGTATGTAGCCTTAGCATATAAGATATGAATGTAACCATAGAGCGTAAGACACGTATGTAATCCTAACTATAAGATATTATTCACGCCACAGTTAATCACATAGAGATAAGGAAACAAGTAGCGTAGGAACCGCTCGACATTCCTTTCCCACAAGATAAGTCCCTTCCTCGAACTCAATCTCATAAACATCCTCCCGATAATCCAACTCATAAATATCCTCTAACCAAATTAATCATGATATCCTTATCGACAACAGACCATAACATCCTCTCACGACAACTCCTACATCTCGTCTTACAAACATCCTTCAAGATAAACTAATCATGATATCCTTATCGACAGCAGACCATAACATCCTCTCACGACAACTCCTACATCTCGTCTTACAAACACCCTTCAAGATAAACTAATCAGAATATCCTTATCGACACCTAGCCATAACATCCTCTTACATCAGCCAGAACCTTCTAGAATGATTTCCTTTGTCCTCAACCACTATAAAACCCAGCTCATTCCTTACCACCCAGAGTCAGTTGGCGCCAGTCCGCCCTAGTCTGCATACCGGTAACCTCAGTGCTAGGTAATCCTGCCTGAGGCCCGTCCAGTCATCCAGTATCACATCAGCCCAGCCTGATTCCTAGGGAGTCGTAAACGACTACCCATTTCGTCGAGCGAGTAAGCATAAGAGTATATCATAAAGGAAACATTACCCATATCTACATATATATATATAATCAAGGATTTATTATTGGAGAATATACAATTATATAATTATACTGTTGTCTTCAATCTTTAAATACCTGCACCACTTGAATTATACTATCGCAACCTCCGAGCTTGCGTGATAAATCACGCAAGACGAGCCTAACAGCTACGACGAGGACATAGAAATACTTCAACGTCTCCAACGATAGCTGCTTCCACGGGACCCAGGGCCACGACGTAAGCCGGCGAGCTACGCTAACCCGAAAGCTGAGCAAAATAATAAAGGGATACGGTCAGCGAGGCGAGTGAAATAGCATATTATTTCACTGGACACCCCTGGCCGTAACATCCGATGCGAGACAATGCCCCTCCGGCATAGTCGGTTCGGTGATACAATGACTGACAACCTATATAAAAAACGATTAAAACCTATAGAATAACGTATCACTAGAACATTTATACCATTTTGGCACGTTCGGATTCATAATTAACGAAATTATCGGAAATTTTTCATTCCGCATAGTCGGTTCAGTGAATCGATGACTGACAACCTATATAAAAAACGATTAAAACCTATAGAATAACGTATTACCAGAACATTTATACATTTTTGGCACGTTCGGATACATAAATAACAAAATTATTGAAAATTTTTCGTTCCGCATAGTCGGTTCGGTGGACCGTCCGATGCGAGACAATGTCCCTTTTTTTTTTTTTTTTTCGTTTAAGGAAGACAGAAATCCAGTAACGGACACCTGGGAAGATAGCCCAGGTAGTGTGAGACTCCCGCTTCCGGCGCCCCTAGAAGAGGGGCGGTTTCCACGGCCTACTCACTAAAACTGTCTTCCGCCCCCACCACAAGGGTGGAGGGTGGCGGCAACCCGCCAAGGCTTCCGTATCGTGAAACGACATAGTCCCCTTCGTCTAGGCCATCGCTCGCTGTTGTGAAAGAAGGACTCTCCCCCCATCCCTCGCGTGTGTACTCCATGTGTGGGGAATGGATGCCCCAACCAAAGAGATTTGGCTCGAGAGGCACGTCAAGAACTAGGGGAGGCTCCCGTGCATGTGGCACCGACCTCCAGCTGAACTTGTAACGTCCGCCCGGCGCCTCCTCTCGGTGGGCGAGAACATACGGCAAGAATCCGCGACCTCTCCCCACCATTTCGCACCTATGTGTCGCTGTCGACTTGATATTAAAAGGTAAGTATGTAGGGTAAGTCTAACTCCGTTCGTTAAGCTATATTTCGTTATTTCCGCCCCCGCCCCCGCAAATGCTATTCTGACTGCTATTGTTGTCTCTGTACTATGCTTTCTAGTTGTCCTATATTTGTTCCTTCTAGGGTAAGTCTAGCTCTGTTCGTTTAAGCTATATTCTCATTTTCCGCCCCCACCCCCCGCCCCCGCCCCCGCAAGCGCTGTTCCTGACTGTTATCTTATCTCTGTATTATGACTCCTGAGAATCCTATATTTATTCCTTTCTATAAATATCCTTGTTTCCTTATTTTGTTTCCTCCGCCCCCGCCCCTCCCGCCCCCGATTTCCGGTTTGTTCCTTCCCTGCTTCATTCCCTAGGTTTCTGCTTGTGCGACGTTTAATATTCCAATGTTTATAATACTTTATAGCAACCGCAAGTAACGCAGAGTGAGCTGATTACGAAGCCTAACCGCACCCTTATATATATATATATATATATATATATATATATATATATATATGTTGTATCAGTGGGTGATAATGAAATAATAATTATATAGATAAATAAATAAATATATGAATAAATAATGATATGCTGTTAAGTGGAGAGATATATTTTCTTCCTTCTCTTCTGCGCGTCCCGTATACCCTTACTCTTATCTCATTACGCCGAACCCTAATTTCATTTTCCCTCTAATTGTTGTATTCAGTTTTCGCATGTGCCCCTCGCCCCCGCTGTTACCCCGACCCCTTTTACCGCGTTTCCTACTTCGTCCCAGTCCTCTTTCACAACGCTACTTGAGCCCATTGCTCTCGGTATTTCGTTTCTTTTCTCTCTTCGAGCACCTTCCCTCAGTTCCCGTTTCGCCCCCTAATTGTGCTGTGACCAGGCTGACGATCGGGTTCTTCGTTCCAGCGCTCTCCGATTAAAAAGTCTGTCCGAGCTTTCAGGTCATTTCCGGTAGCATCGCCCGCCGTTGTTGCTGCCTTCATTTGTTGCCCCTGCCGTAGGGACAACCGAAGGTTGCCAGCAACGTTCTGTTTCCTTCCGGATCGGAACTTTGACCGCTCGCTACCGAGAAATTTCCTCCATGCTCGTAGTTCCATCGAGGCATCGGATTTAACTCCTGCTCCTCTCTGGTTTGTTTTCCTCGCTTTCTCTGATTGCCTCCGCTCGGTTCTATACTGCCCCTGTAGTTATGCAACCACCTGGACATTCTAGCACCTCGCCTCGTCGATTTTGATCGCTCGGTAGCTATTCTCCCTCTCGGTTCGTTCCCCCCAGCGTTGCCCGCCATTTTGTCGCTGCTTCCACCTGTTGCCCCTGCGAGAGAGGCAACCGGAAGTTGCCAGCAACGCTCCGTGTCCTTTCGGATCGGAGCTTGAGCCGCTTCGCTGTTCGTAACTCACTTCGAGCTCGAATTTTCTGTTTTGTTTCTCCTCCCTCTCTCCTGCCGATTCTACTCGGTCTTCGAAATGTTCCCTAATGGTACTGTGACCAGATGAACACCCGAATTCTTCGTATCGTCGACATTCGATCGTTCGGTAGTTATTCTCCCTCTCGGTTCGTTTCTCCCAGCGTTGCCCGCCATTTTGTCGCTGCTTCCGCCTGTTGCCCCTGTAATAGAGGCAACCGACAGTTGCAGGCAACGCTCCGTATCCTTTCGGATCGGAGCTTGAGCCGCTTCGCTGTTCGTAACTCACTTCGAGCTCGAATTTTCTGTTTTGTTTCTCCTCCCTCTCTCCTGCCGATTCTACTCGGTCTTCGAAATGTTCCCTAATGGTACTGTGACCAGGTGAACACCCGAATTCTTCGTATCGTCGACATTCGATCGTTCGGTAGTTATTCTCCCTCTCGGTTCGTTTCTCCCAGCGTTGCCCGCCATTTTGTTGCTGCTTCCGCCTGTTGCCCCTGTAATAGAGGCAACCGACAGTTGCAAGCAACGCTTCGTATCCTTTCGGATCAGAGCTTGAGCCGCTTCGCTGTTTGTAACTCACTTCGAGCTTGAATTTTCTAATCTGTTCTTTCTCATTCTCTGCTATCAGTTCTGATCAGTCTTCCGGGCATCTTTTGGTGCTGCTGTGACCAGATGGTCACCTCAGCCCCTTGTCTTGTCATCATCATTTATTTGTCTCTTCTCCTCTCGTCTTGCTCCTTGATGCTGCTTGTCGTCTATAGCTTGTCCCCGCGCCTTCCTTGCATTTGTTTCGTCTCGCTCTCATCTTTCGGTTTGGCCTCTCTTTGGTGCCCCTGTTGATGCTGTCCAGTTGCGTGCCAATGTCCTTATCTTTTCGCTATTATCAGCAGAAAATTGAGTTGCCTCATCCTCCTCGTCTCAGTTCTGCACGTTTCGTAGATCTGGCGACTTCTGTAAGTTAGAAATTTGCATTTCACGGCTTGTAATTAATATTTAAAACTACAACCACTTGTGCCTGTCGCATGTTTCCACCCCCTGCCTTGTCAGCAACAGGCATTCCGGGGAAGAAAAGAGGAGCCTAGGTTCCGAGAGAGCAGATTTCGGTAGTTCCGCCCGGCTTCCGCCATGGCGGGGAAGTCCCGCAGAAGTTGCCGCAGTTTGCCGAGAAAGGCACAATCGCGTTGGCGCATGGTCGCATCGTTTTGGAAATTGTGGGTTTCAGCATTTGGACATTCAGAATTTAAAGTTCGGGAGATCGTGATTCGAAATTGTGAAAGTTGGACTACTGTCTATTGCACAAATCTATAGATGTTAAAACTGCCTTTACAGGGCGAACATACTGAAACACCCGTGCCATTTACTTTGAACAAGTCAGAATTTCGTTTAGTTTCAAATGTGGTTTAGGGATCTGTTGACTTCTGGAACTAACAACTTTGTGCTCTCATTGGTGTAGAGCTAAAATTATATTAATTAACAGCCGCTTAGGTTTGTCAAAGTTTGGCATTTCTGCTATATCAACAGCGAAAGATTTAAAGGGAAGAATCCAAGTAAGCGAGCTCCAGCGCATTGGATTTTGGGAAACCAAATCAGTAGCTTCGAAGATTTGAAGGTTGAAATTTGCCTGTATTGTTGAATTGATTAGATTTGTAGCCACCCGATGTTCCTGAAAATTACCGGTTCCTACATTACCGACAGTGAAAATTTACAAAGAAAGGGATCCAAGAGGGCAAGTTTCGGTGACTCCGCGCAGCTTCTTCGCAGCGAAGTCACCGCGGAAGTTTTCCGCGATCTCGCGGCAACCTCCGCGAGTTGCCGAGAGTCGCGCGGTCATGATGCACGCGTGATCACATCGCTTGGAGAATAGAATTTCAAAGATCCAAAATTTAATAAATTCAGGAATTCAAAGTTGGAGATTTTGAGTATATTTATAAGTTAATTAGATTTGCAGCCACTCGTTATTGATGAGAGTTACCAGTTTCTGCATTTTGGTGGCAAAATTTTAAGAAGAAAGGATCCGAGAGGGCGATTTTCGGTGGCTTCGCGCAGCTCCGTCGCGGCGAGAACACCGCGAGAGATTTCATGATCCCGCTGCAACCGTCACGAGTTTCCGGAAATCGCACCGTCATGGTGCGCGCGTGATCGCATCGTTTTGGAAAATTGGATTTTGAGAATTCCAGAATTAATAATTTCGAGAATTTGAAAGTTGAAGTTTGCATGTATTGTTACATTGTTTGGATTTGTGATAATTGCCGGTTTCTGCCTTACCAGCATCGTAAACTCACGAAGAAGAGGATCCGAGAGGGCGATTTTCGGTGGCTTCGCGCAACTCCGTCGCGGCGAAAACACCGCGATGGGTTTCTCGATCCCGCGGCAACCGTCGCGAGTTTCCGAAAGTCGCACAGTCATGATGCGCGCGTGATCGCGTCGTTTTGAAAATTGGATTCTGAGAAACCAGAATTTAATAACTTCGAGGATTTGAAAGTTGGAACTTGCATATATTGGTAAGTTGTTTAGATTTGTAGCCACTCGGTATTGCTGAAAATTTCCGGTTCCTGCATTACCGGCAGCAAATTTCACGAAAAGGGATCCGAGAGGCGAATTTCGATGATTCCGCGTAGATTCTTCGCGGCGAAGGCACCACTGAAGCTTTCCACGATCTCGCGGCAACCTCCGCGAGTCGCCGAGAGTCGCGCAATTATGGTGCACGCGTTTTCGCGTTGCTTGGAGAATTGGATTTTTGAAGAACCAAAAATTTAATTTAATAAATTCAGGAATTCAGCGTTGGAGGTTTGAGTATATTGATGAATTTATTAGATTTGCGGCCACTCGTTATTTATGAGAAGTACCGATTTCTGCATTATCGATAGCAAGATTTACGAAAAAAAGGATCCGTGAGAGCAAGTTTTCGGTGATTTCGCGCAACTCCGTCGCGGCGAGAGTACCGCGGGAGAGATTCCGCGATTCTGTGGCAGCCACCGCGAGTTGCCGAAAATCGCATAGTCATGATGTACGCGTGATCGCGTCATTTGGAAAATTGAATTTTGAGAAGCCAAAACTAATAACTTCGAGGATTTGAGAGCTGAATTTGCATATTTTGTTAGATTGGTTGGATTTGTCGCCATCCGATATTGCTGAAAATTACCGATTTCTGCATTACCGACCGCGGAATTTCGCGAAGAAAAGGATCCGAGAGGCGAGTTTCGATGATTTCGCGTAGCTTCTTCGCGGCGAAGGCACCGCTGAAATTTCCCACGATCTCGCGGCAACTTCCGCGAGTCGCCGAGAGTCGCGCGATCATGGTGCACGCGTGATCGCGTCGCTTGGAGAGTTGGGGAGTTGAATTTTGTAGAACCAAAGTTAAGTAAATTCAGTAAATTCAAAGTTGAGTTTGAATATATTGATAAGTTAATTAAATTTGTAGCCGCTCGTTATTGATGAGAATTTCCGATTTCTGCATTATTGATAGCAAATTTACGAAGAAAGGATCCGAGAAGGCGATTTTCATTGGCTTCGCGAAACTCCGTCGCGGCGAGATCTCCGCGAGAGAGATTCCGCGATTTCGCGGCAACCACCGCGAGTTGTCGAAAACCGCATAGTCATGATGCACGCGTGATCGCGTCGTTTGGAAATTTGAATTATGAGAAACCAAAATACTAATAACTTCGAGGATTTGATAGTTGAATTTTGCATATATTGCTAAATTGGTTAGATTTGTAGCTACCCGGTATTGCCGGTAATTACCGGTTTCTGCATTACCGGAAGCGAAAATTCACGGAGAAGATGATCCGAGAGGGCAAGTTTCGGTGATTTCGCACAGCATCTTCGCGGAGAAATCACCACGGAAGTTTTCCACGATCTCGCGGCAATCTCTGCGAGTTGTCGAAAATCGCGCGGTCATAATGCCCGCGTGTTCGCGTCGCTTGGAGAATTGAATTGAAGAACCAGAATTTAGTAAATTCAGGAATTTAAAGTCGAAGATTTGAGTACATTGATGAGTTAGCTAGATTTGCAACCGCTCATTATTACTACATATCGGTAGTAATTTTCGAAGAAAAGAATCCGAAAAGGCGATTTTCGGTGGCTTCGCGCAACTCCGTTGCAGCGAAACGCCGCGGAAGATTCCGCGATCCTGCGGCAACTACCGCGAGTTGCTGAAATCACATAGTCATGATGCACGCGTGTTAGCGTCGTTTGGAAAATTGGATTTTGAGGAGACCAAAAAACTAATAACTTCGAGGATTTGATAGTTGAAATTTGCATGTATTGTTAAATTGCTTAGATTTGTAGCCATCCGATATTGCTGAAAATTACCGGTTTCTGCTTTACCGGCAACGAGAATTACCGAAAATTTATGATTGAAAAATTGTAAGTTGAGTTGAGAAGAAATAGAGAAATAGTAGTGGATGTCAGTAATTAATTTATGTGGGACAGTACCAGAGTTTCGGGGGGAAAACTGTAAAAACAGTAGTAATCATAAGCTCATTAAGGCACATCTAGTTGTTCCGCATGCTCTTCGGTACGAAGAAACGCGGAGATCGCTCGAACCGTGGGAAACGCGGCTGCGGGCGATCCGCAGGATCGCAGCATCCGCCTGTCCGCGGCCATCCGTGCGCCTGCATCGCCCACGGATTCGTGAATATTGGTGAATATTGAGAGGTCATAAATTGGAATTTGGAAATTTAAGTTTAAATTAAAATTGAAAATTTAAGATTTGAGAATTGCAATTTGGGGTTTCGAAAATTGAATTTGAATTGAAGTTTGAATTTGAATATTGGGTTAAAAGGAGTAGTGATAAAGGTCGTAGTTTGAATTTACGTAGGGACGTTGCCAATATTTCGGAGAAGTACAGTATTTGTAAAATCCTAAAATCATAAAATCGCTAAGACAATATTCAGCTAAATCGCTAAGACAATATTCATCTAATTCGCATGCTTTGCAGTGCGGAAAACGCGCGAGAGACGTGTGGAGGTTTTGAACCGCAGATCGCGCGGCTGCGGGCGATTCGTCTGATCGTAGCGTCCGTTAGTCTGCAATAATTCGTGCGCTTGCGTTACTTCGTTAATTTGTGGGTATTGGGAAATCAGTAATTTGAGGGTTTGGAAATTTGGGAGTTTGTAATTTGTAAATCTTGATAGCTGAAACTTGGGATAAGTTGAAGAGTTGTCAGTCCTGCGTGTTCTTGTGTTTCTAGTACTGTTTCACGGGCTTGCGCCGGTGTTCATTTCGTAGTAGTTTCCTGTTTCTGTCGCGCGGTGTCGCTTCGCGTTCAGCGCTTCCTTCGCGTTGCAGCTGTGTGTTCTATGGTTAACCCTTCTTGCTGTTGTATCCTGTTCCTTGGTTCATGTGTTGCCTACCTTCATTTACCTACGATCTGTTGCCCAGTGTTTACTTGTGTTTAAAGGGTTTTAAAGGGTTTTGCAGATCCTGTTTAATTCATCGCATTTTCGTCTAATTTCGCCATCTTGCTTTCCGCCGCTTCTCGTCTTGTGAGTATTTACTCTTCTCGTCGATAGATATCTTCTATATTATGCCGTGGTATGCTTTTACTTTGTTTATTTATTGAGTTGGTTAATCAATTGTTTCCTTTTATTTTAATTAGTTATTAATTGTTTCATTAGTTACTTTAGTTGCCTGATTAACCTCATTTTACTTCTTCCTCGTCTCTGTCCTTTACTTGCTCATTCCTTATTCTCCTTTTCTATTTCCTTCTGTTTGATTTGCTGATTTGTCTGTGTGTTTCATCTAGATTTCCCGCTTTGAGTAGTTTAGTTTCCCTGTCGCTTCTTCATTTTCCAGTGTTTGTTGTTCGTTCTTTCTTGCTGCTTTATGTTTTATTGTTTCCTGTTGTTTGCATTTTGTTCAGTTTGCTCTCATTTGCTTCCCTGGTTTGTTGATTGCCCTTTACCATTTAACTTCTCCTTCTTCTTCTTCTCTTGTTTCTTGGTACTTGGTACTGCTTTCTTGTTTCTAGGTACTTGGTACCGTTTGTACCTTATTTGTACTTTATTTCTACCTTATTTCTTGTTGTTTCTTGCTACCATTTCTTTTATATATCATTTTCTCCACAGGTTGCTTGCTGTTTAATTGCCGTCACTATATTGCTTATGCTGCTTATGCTGCTGCTGCTGTTGCTTCACTTGCTGCTGTTGCTGTCGCTGTTCCCCTACTATTGTTCTGTGGTTAGTTTAATTTCATTTATTTATTGTCGCTGCTTCTGTTGTTACTTCATATTTCTCCCTTTCTGCTTTGGCATAGTGTAAGGCAAAGGTTAAGAAACTGCTTTGATCCATTTATTAATTTTATTAATTTTCCCCTCGTTGATCTATCCATCCATTCGCTTACTAACTGCCCATTCCTTCATTAGTTCTTTATTTCTTTCTTTCTTTATTTAGTTTCTTTCTTTCTTTATTTAGTTCTGTCTTGCTCATTGTTTACCAATTGTCGGTTGACAATTGTAGTTACTCGCTGCTTCTGTTTTGCTTGTCTTGTTTTCCATGCTTAATTGTTTGATGAGTTTTGTATTGAATTTTGAATTTTGAATTTGAATTTCAGGTCTGCGATTGTTTGCGACCTGCGTTTATAGCCTGTGCCTTACTGCCTGTTTCTCCAGCTGCTTTTCTGCCTCTTGGGGAGAGTCAGAGAGAGAAAGAGTTGGAAAGGGAAAGGGAAAGGGAAAGGGAAAGGAAAAGAAAAAGAAAAGCTTGTTGCATTTCTTCTTGGTGATTTCTACTGCTCGGTAGCTGTTTTAGCCTGTTCGGGCTGTCAGCCTGCTGTTATTATTTATTTGCTATTCATTATTATTGCTTGTTTGTTTATTGATTTATTGATTTGTTTATCCTTCAATTTGTTTGTTTGTTTTAGCTATTCCTTCACCATTGGCCGTGTCTGATTCTGGCTTGGATTTGTTTCCTTTGTAGGTAAGTTTCTGAGTTTCTAAGTTCTGTCGTTTCTTGCTCCTGTTTGCTTTCTTATATTTCCCTGTTTTGTCACGTTAATTCGTTTAGCTAATGCTGCTTTTTCTTTCAGGTGCTCATCGCTGCTTTCCGCTGCTTCTCTGTCCTTACTTTCGCCATGCCTTCTCCTGTCTCTATCCTGCAATTGAATCTCAACAATTGTCGATTGGCCCAAGACCTCGTGTGGCAAGCTGCTAACGAGCGTTGTGCCGATTTTGTGTGTGTATGTGAACCGTATGAATTGAGAGGTGAATGGTATGTGAGCTCTGATTCAACTTGTGCTGTATGGTACCGTCCTTACTCGTCTTCAGATTTCGGTGTTGTCCATTGTCACAGCCGTGGGGATGGTTTCGTAATTGCGGAAACTCGCGATTTTTGCCTGATATCTTGCTATCTTTCCCCCAATTTATCTCGCTCTGCTTTGGACCATGTTTTATCCAATTTGTCCTCTTCCCTTCTTCGTATATCTAAGCCGGTTATACTTTGTGGTGATTTTAATGCCCGCTCTCCGGCTTGGGGTTCTACTTCCTTAGATTCTCGCGGTCGTTTGCTAGAGTTGTTGTTCTCGGAACTTAATATTGAGCCGATTAATAGAGACGGTGGTCCAACTTTTCACCGCGCTGCCTATTCTTCTCGCATAGATCTTGCTGTCTGTTCCCCTTGCTTGCTTTCTTATTTATCTCGTTCTGTTGTGCTTTCGGATTTCACCGGCTCCGATCATTCTTTTCTATTCCATAACTGTTCTGCCTTTTCTTTTGGTTCTTCTTCTAATAGCTCTGATTCGTGTTTATCACCGTCGTCATCGTCATCCTCCTCTTCTGCTCCTGACTTTTCATGGTTGCCTCGTTCCGGTCCTCTGGATATTGATGCGTGGATTGACGCTCTCACATCCTCCGCATTTCGCATTCGCGATTTCTCTGCCCAATCTTCTCACTTTACCTCTTCCGAGATTGATGCGTAGTTAGTCGCCCTTCAAGCTTTGTTTGATTCTGTTCGCCCTTCTATGCCCTTGAAACGCAAGAAACGCCGCGATGCCCCTTGGTGGTGTGAGGAGCTAACAAAGCTTCGTCACGAAACGCGTAATGCCCGCAATTTGTATCGCCAAACTCTTTCCCGTGACCCTACTCTTGCTAGGGAGATCGCCTTGCCCGTGTATCTTCTGGTTCGTCGAAGTTTTAAGTCGTTAGTTTGTCACCGCAAGAACGAGTGTTTTAAGGAGATGATAGATGAAGTTCAGGTTGATGTTTGGGGACGTCCTTATAAGGCTATGTTGCGTAAATTACGCGGTGTCCAGCCTCCCGTGTCCTTGAACCGCGATGAGTTCCGCCTTGCGATGCAGGCTCTTTTCGTGTGCTCCCCGGTTACTCCTGTTTCCTCTCTTTCCTCGCTTCGTTCCGCTGATCTCCCTGCTTCTCATAGCAATTTGCTTGCTTCGCCTTCCACGGTCCATGTTCTAGCTGTTACATCTTCCCCTCAATCTCCGACCGATTTGCCACTTACATCGCTTCATGAAGGCACCGAGCTGTCCTCCACGCTGCTCCATAATATTTATATTAATGACGATGGTTCTGACGTACCTATTGATCCCCTTACCGTGTCTTATTCTTTAGCTCGTATAGGCCCGAAGAAAGCTCCTGGTCCTGATGGTATGTCAGGTGAAGTTGTACGTGTCGCTGGTAAGCTAGTTCTTCCTTGGCTTACTAAACTTTATAACTCGTGCTATTTCCGCGCTTTCTTTCCTTCCGCTTGGAAAAGAGGTCGCTTGGTTTTGGTCCCAAAGGCAGGTAAGCCTTATTCCTCGTTTAGTGATCTTCGCCCCTTGTGCATGCTTCCCCATTTGAGCAAAGGTTTCGAGTATTGCATCCGCGAACGACTGCTTGAAGCCGTTCGCGTTTCCGGTGGCTTCTCGCCTCGCCAGTTCGGTTTCTTATCGGGTCGATCAACTCTTTAGGCCATGCGCGTGGTCACTTCTGAGTGGGACCGTGCTCGCTCCGTTAATAGCCATTGTCTCCTTGTTACGTTAGATGTAAAAAATGCTTTTAACACTCTGCGATGGGAAAATATTCTTCGTGTAGCCCGTTCGCGTGGGTTTCCTCCGTCTCTTATAAAAGTTCTTTCCAGCTATCTCTCCGACCGTCGTGTTGGCACCTTCCTCTCAGATGGTACCTGGGTAGAGGTGCCAGTATTTGCCGGTGTGCCTCAAGGTTCCGTTCTTGGTCCTTTACTGTGGATCCTTGCCTATGATGGAGTGCTGGACGTAATTCTTCCCGGTGGCGCTGTTACCGTAGGTTTCGCGGATGATATGGCTTTAGTGATTGTCGCTCGCTCCCTTACTAGGTTACGAGCTCTTGCCGAGGAGTGTCTTATCATCTTAGGAGCCTGGTATGCCTCTCAAGGTCTAGTGTTGGCCACGCACAAAACCGAGGCAGTCCTTCTTACCGGTCGTCGCGTTCCTCAGGGTCTGTCCCTGATTCACGGTTCAAATTCCATCCGCACTTCTCCTTTTGTCCGCTATCTCGGCGTGCTTTTTGGCAACAGTCGCCTTTACCGACATCACATAGACAAGGTTTGCACCAAAGCTCTGGCTGTTGCCAAACGCTTATCTTACCTTCTCCCAAACCTACATGGTTGCGGTTTTACAGGTCGCTTGTTATATTATCGTGTAGTAGAGTCCATTGTTTTGTATGGCGCCCCTGTTTGGTTTGAGGCCGTGAATTTCTCCTACATCCTTGGCCCTCTCAATTCGACGCAGCGCGTTGGGCTTTTGCGCATTTGTCGTGCCTATCGTACCGTGTCAACCAATGTTTTATGTGTTTTATCTGGTTGTACTCCTTGGGAGTTCCTTGTGCACTTTCGTACCGTTTGCTTTGAGCTCGATCCTCTTTCGGACGGCGTAGATGCTCCTCGCTCGATCGATCTTCTGGTAAGGCGAGATTGGCAATCCGCCTGGAATAACTGTCCTAATGGTGAGTGGACTCGTCGGCTTTACCCTGACCTTCACTTCTGGATTGAATCCGGTGGTCCTCGTATTCTGAATTTTCATTTAACCCAGATCTTGACTTCTTCTCCTAATTGCTGGTTTTGCTCTTCCGACATCCCGGATGATGCAGAACATACTCTTTTCTCTTGCGCTTGTTGGGAGTCCAAACGTTCTTCTTTGTATAGTGTCGTTGGTCCCCTTTCCCCTTCGAATTTTGTTTCGGTACTCCTAGGTGATGACTCCCATCGTCGTGCTATTCTTCATTTCATAAGGTACGTGATGTTGGTAAAAGAGCAGGTGGAGCGTTCCCTGGACAATCTTTCGTCACGCTAACGCTCTTCTCTTACTGCTTCTCCTTTGTTTTGTGCGATCTCGTTTGCGCTGCGCATTAGGTTTAATTGCTGTGTTGCATGTTGTTGTTGTTGTGGTGTGTAGCTGCAACGTGTGTGTTGGCTTGTATGTGTATGTATATTAGTATGCCTGTGTGTGTGGTGCAGTGTAGTATGTCTGTGTACTGGTCTCTGTTATTTGTGCGATGCGCGCTACTTGTGCAATGCGTGCTTGCTTGATCTCCTTATCATCCTGAGGTTATATGGTTGTATTGTGCTATGTCGCTTTTTCTACTTATATTTATATTTGCCTAGCCTTCTTTATGATCATGCTGCTCCGTTCTACCGTTTACATGCTTCATAAAGCAAGCTAAGTATTTCGTTTATTATCGCTTATGTTTGCGCTTCACTTTGCACCGCTTCCATTTTAACTTCTGTCTTGCCTTTTCATTTCCAGGGGAGAAGATCTACTACTGCTGTATCCTTATCGTCATTTTGTGCATCGTTGTTTGGTCTCGCCGTCCGTTGTTTGGTCTCGCCGTCCTATCTTCGCCACTACTCCAGGTACTTCACGATGTCTTGGTACCGCTTCCTGTCTGCTTTCATTTGGCTCTCTGCTATTTGTTATTTAACTAAGCGTTGGTCTCCTAACTTTCTTGCGTCTCTCTCTCCCATATGTTCGCCCTGTGGGGCTGATAAGCTGTGAGCTAAAAAGCTTGAAAATTTCAAAAAATTATATATCAACTAAAGATCATGCTTAATCTCATTTTCTTATTTTCAGATGTCTTCGGCTCAAATTTCCTGATGATGCTGCCCGCCTGCTAAGCTCCGTCCTGTCCTCCGCCCACATTGTCACCGTCCGCTTGCGCCTCCGTTTCACTCTGCATAGCTTTGTTGCGCCGCTCATTCTTCATTACCTAATCTTTGCTCCTACTACCGTGTGATACCTGCCCCACGCACCCCTTGCCTTCATGCAAATTTACGCCCGCATGCACCTCGTGTTTATTTTATCTATTTTAGTTCTTAAATCCGATGTTTGCAATATAGTTAAGTCTTTATGTTCCAAATTTGGTTAAGTTGTTAATTTAGTTTATTTTAATTTAATTTAATTTAAGTCGTCGTATCGTGTTAGACAATGACATTTATCGTTGTAAGTGCCTATTTCAATAATTTATTAATTTAACTCGCTTTCTTTATTACGTTGTGTTATTATTTGGAAGTCAAGTAATGCCTTAAGAAACCTAGTCGATTTCTCTCCGTAGACACTACGTCGTTGCTACTATTGTTGTCGCTGACTTTGTTTCCGCTAGCTTATTATTTGCCTGTTCTGGATTGTGAATTGTGAATTGCGAATTGTTATTCGCATCTGCTAGTTCTGGTTAACAACATTAGGTTAGCTTTAACCTGTTCTCCTAACGTTTAAGCTAGTTGCTTGTTTGCTTAATTTATTTATTTATTTAGTTCATTAGTTTTATTAGATTCCTTAGTTCGATTTTTATCTGCTTTGATTGGTTTGGTTAGTTTTGCTATTGCCTCGCTTTTATTCTGTAAGGTTAACTGCGCGTGTTATTCTATGCCGCGTTATCTTTGCTTATACTGGAACTTTGCTTATACTGGGAGTTTGCGGCTCCTTGTCGCCAGTTAAGCTGCGGATAGTTCTGTGAATAATGAATAATTTGTAATTTATAGTTTAATGTCCTAGTCAGGCTTTGTTAACTTTAACTTGGTCTGTGCTAACTTTAATTAAGTCAGTCCTGAGATTAACTTTAATTTATTTAACTTCAGATTTGAGTTCGCTTAGCCATCCTATGTTCTGGCTTCCTTGCCTGATTTATGCTGATTTGTACTGATTACTGCTTATACTTTGTGCTTGTTTGATGTTTATAATAATTCATGTGCTTGTATTACACCATATCCTGTGCGTGTGACTGATAATAGATTTAATAGATTGCCTTGCATTGTGTTGTATAATGTATAATGTATAGTGTCAAGGGATTTACTTAAAGTGCCTGATTTAATTTAATTTAGTAATTGGTTGCCTTTAGATTGTGTTGTGTTCCTATCCGAGCCTATATTCCAATTTATTATTTCTAAGTTTGATTTTAATTTAATGCGATTTCGAGTTTAGCGCTAAGTTTATATTTATATTTATACTTTATATTCGTGTTAGTCTGCTAATTCATATTTCTAATTTCAAATTTCAAATTTATGCCCACGTTTGGACCTTGAACTTGGAGTCTGCCTCTCGAATTTTAAATTAAATTTACAAGTTTCATAAGTTTAGGAATTTTAAGAATTTTAAAAATTTTAAAAATTTTTAAAAATTTAAATCCGAACCCATTCACGTCTAAATTTATGTCTAGGTCTGAATTTCTGTTTCTGCGTGACTTGTTATTTGTCGCGTGTTGCGCTGCGCCTGTTTTGCATGGTGGTGAGATAGCTAAGTTCAGATAATGTCAATATGAGGTAGTAAAGTGCTGAGTATGAGGTAATAAGAAGACTGAGATGAAATGGATAAGGTGGATAAGGTAATGCGTCTATCTTGTCCTTTGTTGTTAAAATCCTTCGTCTATTAATTAGTACAATAATAACGCCTAGCTTACTCACTACTTAATTAATTTACTAATTAGTTTATGTACCTGTACAATATTTCTTATTTCTAACCTACTGTCTACTTATTTTGTTTAAATTACCTATGCTTAACTTGTTTAATTGGTCCTTTCTATTAATTTATTTATCTATTTCGCTGCTTATTCTAATTTTAGTTACTTAATTTAATTTAACTTAGTTTAGTTTGTTTTAATTTCTTTTCCTCGTTTTGCCGGCCCGTCCACTACCCTTGGTTGCTCCGAATCCTCACCAAGGATCCTTGCTGGTGCCGGGTTTGGGCTGCCGTTTCTCGCTATTTTCGCGCGCTTCGCTCCCTTTTGTCCTATCTTTCCCTCTCGCGCTTTCTTCCTGTTTCCTTCTTGGGAAGTAAGGTCTGAGTTCCTGCCACTTGGTCCTTAGACTTTTCTCCTGCGTGAGTCGTTTTGCTGCCGCTCTTGTGCATTCAAGAAAGGCGGTGCGGTGGCATGTTCCTTGCCTGCCCCCTATGTGTTTAAAGCAAATTTCTCCTTTCTCCACCAGATCTTCTAATCCGCCTTTCTTGAATGCCTCCATGAGTTCATCCTTTTCTAGATCCGGGTCAGAGATCTTTACTGCCACCTCAACCCTATCAGTGTGAATCTGCGCTATCCACTTACCATTATCTCCCCTGTTAATTGCTTCAGCGCATTCCTTGCCAGTGTTTGTGCTGCCCTCCTTACCTCTTTGCAGGATAATAATAATATCTCCTTTCCTTGTTTCCCTTATCTCCTTGAGTCCTTCCGTGAAGGTGTGTATTTTTGTTTTGAGCCATCTGATGGCACTCCAGTAGTCTACCTCCTCTCTCGGGTATTGTACCAAGATGACTACATCGCTCCTGTATCCTTCACCCCTTTTGCCCTTGTTCCATCCTTCCTTCCTTGGTAACTCCTCGCTTCTTGTCTCCTCCCTCCTTTCTTTCGTGCCTGTCCTCGCCCTGTCTTTGTTCCCTCCGTTTTCGCCTCCGTTTTTTCCCTCGTCGGCTTGACCCCCTTCTCCGCTACTCTTCTGCTCCTTGCGTTTCTCTTCCATCCTTCTTTTCTCTTCTCTTACCTTCTTCACTATTTTCCAAATTTCGTGCTCCTCCTCGTCCCGTCCGCTCCCTCTTTCGTCTCCTTCTTTCTTCCCCTCCTTTTGGCTCTGTTGTCCTTCACTCTTCTTGTTCCCGTTCTTTCCTCCATTTCTGAGACAATGTCCCTCTGGCATACTCGGTTCGGTGAATCGATGACTGACAACCTATATAAAAAACGATTGAAACCTATAGAATAACGTATTACCAGAACATTTATACAATTTTGGCACGTTCGGATACATAAATTACAAAATTATTGAAAATTTTTCGTTCCGCATAGTCGGTTCGGTGGACCGTCCGTGTGACGTCGGGCCTCCGACGTTGACATAGAATATAAGACACGTATGTAGCCATAGAATATAAGATATGAATATAAGATACGTATGTAACCATAGAATATAAGACATGTATGTAACCTTAACCGTAAGACATTATTCACGCCATGTTTAACCATAGGTTATCATATAGAGATAGGGAACAATATGTAAGCAAGTAGCGTAGGAACCGCTCGACATTCCTTTCCCCCAAGATAAGTCCTTTCCTCGAACTCAATCCCATAAACATCCTCCCGATAATCCAACTCATAAACATCCTCTAACCAAATTAATCATGATACCCTTATCGACAACAGACCATAACATCCTCTCACGACAACTCCTACATCTCGTCTTACAAA
The DNA here is from genome assembly GCF_050947335.1 of Megachile rotundata. Taxonomy (NCBI): domain Eukaryota; kingdom Metazoa; phylum Arthropoda; class Insecta; order Hymenoptera; family Megachilidae; genus Megachile; species Megachile rotundata. Next base: position 234,430 of record NW_027473487.1, on the reverse strand, counting down.
CATCCTTCAAGATAAACTAATCAGAATATCCTTATCGACATCTAGCCATAACATCCTCTTACATCAGCCAGAACCTTCTAGAATGATTTCCTTTGTCCTCAACCACTATAAAACCCAGCTCATTCCGTGTCACCCAGAGTCAGTTGGCGCCAGTCCGCCCTAGTCTGCATACCGGTAACCTCAGTCCTAGGTAATCCCGCCTGAGGCCCGTCCAGTCATCCAGTATCACATCAGCCCAGCCTGATTCCTAGGGAGTCGTAAACGACTACCCATTTCGTCGAGCGAGTAAGCATAAGAATATATTATAAAGGAACAATACACATATCTACCTATATACAATCGAGGATTTATTATTGGAGAATATACAATTATATAATTATACTGTTGTCTTCAATCTTTAATACCTGCACGATTTGAATTATACTATCGCAACCTCCGAGCTTCCGTGATAAATCACGCAAGACGAGCCTAACAGCTACGGCGAGGACATAGAAATACTTCAACGTCTCCAACGACAGCTGCTTCCACGGGACCCAGGGCCACGACGTAAGCCGGCGAGCTACGCTAACCCGAAAGCTGAGCGAAATAATTAAAAGATACAGTCAGCGAGGCGAGTGAAATAGCGTATTATTTCACTGGACACCCCTGGCCGTAACATCTGAGCGCGACCAAGTACCACCGGCATAGTCGGTTCGGTGAAACGATGACCGACAACCTATATCAAAAACGATTAAAACCCATAGAGTAACGCATTACTACAACATTAATACAATTTTGGCACATTCGGATTCATAAATAACAAAATTATTGAGAATTTTTCGTGCCGCGTAGTCGGTTCGGTTGACCGTCCGAGCGCGACCAAGTCCCTCCGGCATAGTCCGTTCGGTGAAACGATGACTGACAGTCTATATCATAAACGATTAAAACCCATAGAGTAACGTATTACTACAACATTTACACAATTTTGGCACGTTCGGATTCATAAATACAAAATTATTGAGAATTTTACGTTCCAAATAGTCGGTTCGGTGAACCGATGACTAACAGCCTATATTAAAAACAATTGAAACATATAGAATAACGTATTACAAGAACATTTATACCACTTTGGCACGTTCGGATTCATAAATAACAAAATTATCGAAAATTTTTCGTTCCGCATATTCGGTTCGGTGGACCGTCCGAGCGCGACCAAGTCCCTCCGGCATAGTCGGTTCGGTGAAACGATGGCTGACAACCTATATTAAAAACGATTAAAACCTATAGAATAACGTTTTACTAGAATAGTTATACAATTTTGTCATGTTCGGATTCATAAATAACAAAATTATTAAGAATTTTTCGTTTCGCATTGTCGGTTCGGCGAACCGATGACTGACAACCTATATAAAAATTGCCCAAAGCCGCTAAAAGAACGTGTTTCTAGCGTCTCTATACCGTTTTGACACGTTCCGATTCATAAATAACAAAATTATTGAGAATTTCTCGTTCCACATAGTCGGTTCGGTGAAACGATGACTGACAACCTATATAAAAATTGCGCAAAACCGCTATAACAACGTGTTTCTAGCGTCTCTATACCGTTTTGACACGTTGGGACTAATAAATAACAAAATTATTGAGAATTTTTCGTTCCGCATAGTCGGTTCGGTGGACCGTCCGAGCGCGTCCAAGTCCCACCGGCATAATCGGTTCGGTGAAGCGATGACTGTGACGTCGGGCCTCCGACGTTGACATAGAATATAAGATACGTATGTAACCATAGAGTATAAGACACGTACAGTGAGTAACTTTAATATTCGCACACCACAAAATTTTTATTTTGTTGCACTATAATTTTGTTCTTAACTGGTAAAAACATAAATAGTTAGGTGTAATATGTAGGCACTGTGTCTCGTTAACTATAAGACAAGTTTTATTTACATCACATCTAAAATTCGTTAAATAATACGTGTTAAATAAAGCAATGTCTAATTTTAACGTTACTTTAATATTCGGACACTTTAAAGTACAAGTAATTTTTTCTTTAATTTTTATATTTAACAAGTCATTTAATATCTTGTAGGGTAACCTTTTTGACTAATAACTTCCTTCAGACGTTGAGGCATGTTACCAATTATTTTTTTTAGGTATTCGGTATTAATATTGTTCCATTCTTTTTTTAATCGTTGTTTCAACATTTCTTTTGATGTTACTGGAGTTTTTCTAATTTGTCTTTCCAATTCGTCCCATAAGTTTTCAATAGGGTTTAGGTCAGGTGATTGAGGTGGAGGGTGTAATAATTTTGGACAATTATACAACAAATATTCTTGTACAATACGGGCCTTGTGTTTAGGATCGTTGTCTTGATAGTATTTAAAAGTATCGGCAATACCCATTTTCATTGCACTTTTATGTAAATTATTTTTTAAAATGTTTAAATATATATTTTTGTCCATAATATTGTCAATAAAAACTAATTCGCCCGTTCCAAATGTTGAAATACATCCCCACACAAGTACACTTCCACCACCGTGTTTCACAGTAGGTTTTGTATTTTTAAATTTAAATTCTTCATTCTTCTTTCTCCATACCATTCTTCGTCCATCTGAACCGAAAATATTGAATTTACTTTCGTCGCTAAAAATAACGTCATTCTACCATGTATCTTCCTTTAAAACAAATTCTTGTGCATAATTTAGTCTCTTCTTCCTATTCGCTTCATTTACAAATGGCTTTCTTCTAGCAACTTTTCCGTTGTAACCACTTTTTTTTAGCGTCTTGCGTATGGTTTGGGGGTGCACCTTCTTCCCAGTCTCCATCAACAGTTCATCCGCCAGTTTTGGAGCACTTAATGAAGGATTTACCTTTACTTTTCTAATCATCTTCCTTTCATCACGAATATCCAACTTCTTTGGTTGCCCTTTTTGTGGTATAGACTCTATCTGGACTTCTTGTTTATACCTTTTAATTATCTCCTACTGTGCTCTTACTCAAATTCAGCATGGCGGCAATTTGTCTATACGATTTTCCATTCGCGTTATGAAAAATAACGAGTTGGCGTATTTCAAAACTGGTATTACTTTTGCGTGCCATTATGTTATGTGAATGTTCTGAATATCGAAACTAAACTGATGCTTTCGAGGCTTAAAGCTCTTACATACAGACTAATACGTTTGTAAACAAAACACAACCTTCGAATTCCGAAGTACAAAGTATTATAAATGTTTCTGCGTCCTTGTGTCCGAATATTAAAGTAACGTTAAATTTTGACATTGTTTCATTTAACATGTATTATTTTCTGAATGCTGCAAGTTATGGGAATAAAATTTATATTATTATTAACTACATACGATACTTCGATAATGTATCTGAGCACGCATGATCTTTGTCTGTTGTTAACAAAATTACAGTGGGACAAAATAAAAATGTCGTAGTGTCCGAATATTAAAGTTACTCACTGTATGTAGCCGTAGAGTATAAGACATGCATGTAACCTTAGCCGTAAGACATTATTCACTCCATGTTTAACCATAGTTTTAGAACATATGATATTCCATTTGTATGCGATGTTTAACCATACGTTATCATATAGAGATAGGGAACAATATGTAAGCAAGTAGCGTAGGAACCGCTCGACATTCCTTTCCCACAAGATAAATCCTTTCCTCGAACTCGATCCTATAAACATCCTCCCGATAATCCGACTCATAAACATCCTCTAACCAAATTAATCATGATACCCTTATCAAAAACAGACCATAACATCCTCTCACGAAACTCCTACATCTCGTCTTACAAATATCCTTCAAGATAAATTAATCAGAACATCCTTATCGACACCTAGCCATAACATCCTCTTACATCAGCCAGAACCTTCTAGAATGATTTCCTTTCTCCTCAACCACTATAAAACCCAGCTCATTCCTTATCACCCAGAGTCAGTTGGCGCCAGTCCGCCCTAGTCTGCATACCGGTAACCTCAGTGCTAGGTAATCCTGCCTGAGGCCCGTCCAGTCATCCATTGTCACATCAGCCCAGCCTGATTCCTAGGGAGTCGTAAACGACTACCCATTTCGTCGAGCGAGTAAGCACAAGAATATATTACAAAGGAACAATACACATATATACATATATACACTTGAGGGTTTATTATTGGAGAATATACCGTTATATAATTATACTGTTGTCTTCAATCTTTAATACCTGCACGACTTGAATTATACTATCGCAACCTCCGAGCTTCCGTGATAAATCACGCAAGACGAGCCTAACAGCTACGACGAGGACATAGAAATACTTCAACGTCTCCAACAACAGCTACTTCCACGGGACCCAGGGCCACGACGTAAGCCGGCGAGCTACGCTAACCCAAAAGCTGAGCGAAATAATTAAAGGATACAGTCAGCGAGGCGAGTGAAATAGCATATTATTTCACTGGACACCCCTGGCCGTAACATCCGTGTGACGTCGGACGACCGACGTTAATATTAGGAATAAGACATATTATATTATATTATATTGTATTAGTAATAAGGTATATTATTCATAGTTCATAAGGCATATGTAACCCACATTTTACTGTATTTTACTGTATACTCGTTCCTCATGTAATCATAGTTCGTAAGACGTATTCAACCGTATTTATCGACACGCTGTATTATATGCGCAGCGATTAGAGTTAGGAAACATATATGTATTCATTTAGCGTAGGAAATCACTCGACATTCCTTTCCCATCAAACCATCGATCCTATTCCTCGAACCTTAATCTTACAAACATCCTTTCTCATAAATATTCTTTAATTTCTTATCTTATAAACACCCTCTCGACATAAATCCATTCGTCGAATCCTAATCTTATAAACATCCGCTTGATAAATTCAGTCACTCTTCTTATCGATACTGTAAACATCCTCTGAAACCAAAACTCCTTTAGAATATCACGTCTTATAAACATCCTTCAGATAACCAATAGCCATAACATCCTCTTGCGTCAGATCAGAACCTTCTACAACAATCTCTCTTTGTCCACTATCAGTATAAAAGCCACCCCATTCCATCCGCCATATCTCAGTCTGCTTACCCGAAACCTCGGAGACAGGTCATCCTGCTCCAGGCCCGTCCATAGTAATACAAAGTCACACCGGTAACCTCGGAGATAGGAAATCCTTCCCGAGGCCCGTCCAATACATATATCCAACAGTGATCATACCAACCTAGTCTTGGTTCCTATTCCTTCGAGTGAGTCCAACCCTGAAACACGAGCATTATACAACAGAATTATTATACAACGAACATTATTATTGAAGAATATACTGATATATAATTATATCTGTCTCACCTTCTATACGACGATACCTGCACGACTTGATTTCGTTCTAACCATTATCCGAGCGCTTATGCTAAAGCATAAGGAAAGACAATAATTTGCTGCATGGAGGAAGAATACTTCAACGTCTTTTCACGGCTATTCCACGGGACCCAGGGCTTTGACGTACGCTTGAGAGCCACGTTCACCCAAAAAGCTGAGTACAAAAGAGAAGAAGCGGTCAACGACGCGAGCGAAATAAAATATATTTCGCCGAGAAATCCTGGCCGTAACATTCGTGCGCGAGTAATTTGCTCCGGCATAGTCGGTTCGGTCAAACTATGACTGACAACCCATTCCAAAAACCATTGGACTCGTTAGAGTAATGTATTTTTAGTACTTCTGTATGGTTTTGGCACGTTCGGATTCATAAATGAGGTAGTTATTCAGAATAAATCGTTCCGCGCAGTCGGTTCGTTGAGCTACCTTTCGTTTTCGCTCTAAGATCCGTCACCGGTACATTCGATTTCGCTCTAAGTCCTCTTCGGTTCTTTCGAATCGATGAAACGATCACCGACAACTCCTACAAACGGCAATTTTAATCGACAGGAGAACATTTTTCAAGTTTATTCGCTACGGTTTATCACGTGCGTTACATTCAGGTTGAAATTAATAAATGTTTATCGTTAATTCAAGTATAAGCACAAGTTCTGGCAGCGTATTGTTTTTCGTATACGTGGCTTAAATACAAGTTCTGGCAGCGTATTGCTTTTCGCATACGTGACTTAAATACAAGTGCTGGGAGCGTATTGCTTTTCGCATAAGTGATGTGAAGACAAGTTCAGAAAGCTTATTGCTTTCGTGATTCGTACCGAAATTTAAAGCTTCCTGCGGCGTATTGGTTTCTCTCTCTTTTTGTAACAAATAACGAACGTTCTGACTCGAACGTTTTTACATGAAACGGAATGGTAGAGTTCTTTCCTCTCTCCTGTTTCTCTTTTCTTTCGCCTTCTTCAATCTCATTTCTTACTATATATTATTATGTATATATGTTTATGTATATTTCTTCTTTGGGGTCCTCGCCTAACCGACAAGACGAATCCCCAAGCATAGGGCTGAGTCTCAACAGATCGCAGCGTGGTAACTGCTCTACCGAGTACAACACCCCGCCAGGTACCTAAGTCGTCTACAGACGATTCCGAGTCTCGACGTCGAACTTGAAGTACCCATGATCGACCGTTAGAGCGCCGTGGTCGTCGTATCACGCAGGAGTTATTATTGGTGATCGGCTCGCAGGCTTTCAACACCACTCTTATACGCTTGGTTCAAGAATACCGTGACAACCGGGTCGAAACCACGGTGCACGCGTTCCGCCTTACCTAGTAAGTAAAGAAACTATGAAAGTAGTGGTATTTCACCGGCGACATGACATCTCCCACTTATGCTACACCTCTCATGTCTCCTTACAGTGCCAGACTAGAGTCAAGCTCAACAGGGTCTTCTTTCCTCGCTAATTTTTCCAAGCCCGTTCCCTTGGCAGTGGTTTCGCTAGAAAGTAGATAGGGACAGATTGGGAATCTCGTTAATCGATTCATGCGCGTCACTAATTAGATGACGAGGCATTTGTGTAGTAAAATTGTTTATTCACATAAACTTATTGTCCATGAATCCGCATGGAGACGGTTACAAAAAGTTTACTACGCACGCACGCCGGGGGATTAACATATATAGTTTAAAATAAAATATGTGAGTTTGACGGCTTTCAAACTTAGCCGCCCACAGCCGGCAGTTACATGACTGAGGGCTGTGGAATGGGCGCTGAGCGGGTACTCGTTGAGAGCGACGGACTTCGTTAGACGAACCGTAAGAAAACCTAGACTGCGAGAGAGTCAAGAATATTAGAACATAATTGTAAAATACAGAAAGTCCGGCAATTTGTGTTGGTGCAGGTACTGGAGCCTAAGAAGTGATAAGTTGGATATTAAAGTGTTTTATTTCAGTGTTATACTGCAACAACACGTGTCCGTTCTTTCCCTACTCCAAACCCGTTACCATAATTAAGAAGCCTTAGAAGAGGCTTACAAATACAAAATAAAAATGAAAATGAGAGTTGAACAAAAGAAAAAGAAAGATATAATTAAATTAGCTATGGTATTTCGTAACACAAGCAAAAGTAACTAGAAAGATTTGATTAAAAAATTAACAGTGAATAGTAACAAAAATAATAATAATAATAAAAATAAAAGATAATAATAGTTGGCGGAAGGCTTATCTTATTTCATTTCTATTGCAGGACACCTAGGTTGCCGGTAAGTATAATACAGTATTGGTAAGTATTTCCTATTAACTGGTAAGTATTTTGCTATTCAATTGATATATTGATATATTAGTCTAATTCTGTTGTATAATATTCTTTTTTTTCTGTTTCAGGTGCTGTTCAACTCGGACGTCTTCTTCTGTAGGGCCAGAGGTGGTGTATTCGGACTGTGGTCATCTTATTGAATCGGGCAAAATTCAGGTAAGATCCTAGTAGTACTCTTGTTGTTAACCCTTTCATTTCTGCTTTAGTAATACCCATACTTTTCAGGTACCCGTGTGACTGGGTGGCCCAAATACCTCTCCAGGAAATCGTAGCTGTGGAAATAGTAATTCTATTGTAATTAATGTTATGTATTCTTGCTATATACCTTTTTATATCTTAATTATTCGCATAGTAATTCTTTTTTTTCTCGTGTGCTTCATTTAGAATTCTGTATCCTGAAACTATTTGTATATCAACTATTGCTGCTTGGTCTTCCTTGATTGCTACAATATCCGGTTTCCGCATCCCTTCACTGGTTGGTATTTTTGGCTCTTTTATTACTTGATATCCTTTTTTATTTAGGTTCTCAGCCAGTTTATTCGCAATGTTGTTATGTCTTAAAATTCTACCTCCATGTGTCCGATGACATTGTTGTATAATATGCGTTGTTGTTTCCGGGACCCGACATCCACCCCTACATAAACTGCTTTGTGTAGCTCTCCTGTTTCCCCTAGTTGTCCTTATCCTAGATGGTAGTGCATTTATTCTAACTTCATTGTACTTTATCCAGTCCCTAGCTGGTATTGCTACCCTCCCGTCAATTATCCAACTGTATGAGGCGTCCACATTAGCAGATTCCCTCAGTTCATATCCGTCCGTTTGTTTATATAATTTAGTAGCCCATTTACCGTCATCCTCGCTGTGAATCTTGGCCCATCTATATTTCCGCGTAATGACTCCCACATTCGTCACTTCCCTTGCTAGCCTTAGTGTTGAATTTTTCATTTGTTCAATCCTTCTAACAATTAGATTTGGTATCTTAGTATAGAACGATGTAATTGCTAGTCCTCCGTCTCGGATGTTGGTGTGGAAATAGGCTATAGGTACATCGTTGGGTAAAAACATCCACTGTCTTACGTATTTTCTAATTAGTCTGTCAATTTTCCTTAATTCTGTGTAGTTTACCCTTCCTAGTACCAATGAATGCAAGTATCTCGGTATTAAATATGTTCTTAGTATTACTAATCTTTGCTGTGGCTTTAACGGAGCTTTAGTTATTCTGATTAATAATGCTTCTATATCTATTTTCTGTTTTACAGGTCCTCTCGGAGTGTAGGTCTGCCCTAGGTGCTTCCAGGTATCCATTATCTTCAGTTGTGGTAAGTATGTATTCATTGCTTTAAATAATGGTTCTTCGATGACTTTTATTTTCTTTTCTTTTCCAGCGGGTATTAGCGATAAACATTTACACTTAGACGGCGCTATTTCTAATCCGTGTCTTTCCAATTCCGTGATTATTATTTCTATCATTTCTTGCAGACATTCTTTCGTTTCAGCCATTAATATAAGATCATCTGCGAATGCAATGGCATTGATTAGTTGTTCGTTTATTGTATATCCTACCCCGTTTGGGAGATTGTCAATTATTTTATCCATCATTGCATTAAATATTAGGGTAGAAAGAGGGTCCCCTTGTCTCACTCCTTGTTTAGGGCTTATTATTCCTGACCTATCTCCATCTTTCTCAATATATAATTCTCATTTAATGTATAGCTGCTCCATATATTCTTTTAGTTTCACTGGTAGTTTTTTGTTTCTAATTACTGTAATTATAGAGTCATGTGCCACTGAATCAAATGCTTTTTTAATGTCCATAAATGCTATATGTAGTTGTTTCTTTTTGTCCCAGGTTTCATCCAGTACTGCTGTTAATATATATGAGATTTCAGCTATTCCATCCGCTCTAATAAATCCTCTTTGTTTATCAGTTGGTTTAAATTCTTCGTATATACTATTAGCTAATATATTGCGGTAGTGGCGTATTATTATTGAGGAGATGGAGATTGGTCTATAATTGGCTGGGTTTTGCTTCTCTTCATTTTTTGCTAATAGTATTGTTTTTGCCCTGGACCATACAGCTGGGATTTTACCTGTGTGCAGAATAATATTCATTATTATAGTTTTTACTATATTCGGTACCTTATTAGTCCAAATTTTCGGCAATAATCCGTCAGCTCCGCTGGCTGTTTCGATCTTCGGCTTGAATTTGATTACTTCTTCCACTGTGATCGGTTCTATGTTGGCATTCTCAGTATTATTTGTATTATTTGCCTGTTCTATGTTGTTCCTTCCTGTTCTGTTACCTATTCCTTCAAAGATATTTTTCCAATATGGTTCCAGTTCCTTCAGCGATAATTGATCCTCATTTTCTTGTTCCCTATCCAAAATAATATTCGCTGCTTTCGTTATATTTTTTCTCCATATTTCCTGTATCCTTGCATACTCTATTTTCCTCTTTTTCCTGTTAGATAAACTGTTTACGGTATTATTAACTTGTTTCTTATTACTTTTCTTTTTTCCAGGTTCACCGAAGTTCATTCTATACCACTGCATTCGATGTGCTGAAGGATCTCGTCCCTGTCTTGCGTCTTCAACTGCATATCCAAGGATATATTTTGCAGGATCATCACAAGCTGCAGATCTCAGGTATTTTAAGGCTTCGGATTCCCATGTTACAGTATTTATGATTGTGTCTGTATGTGTGTTGTTTTCTTGTTCATTTCTGTTTATTGTGGCGTCCCGGTTGCTTGTATTAATATTAACTATTCTTTCAGCGCTATAGGATGGCTCGTCGATTGCTGCACTTGTTCCTGTCGGCAGGTAAGTATACTCATCATTCTCATTATTTTCAGGTTGGTTCCTCGTCCTGCTGCTCGGTCCACAATTCATGTAAGTATTCGTATTTTCTACATTCTGTTGGTAATCTATTTGCTGCGCGTCTATTTCATTATTGTTTTCCTCTTGCAGGTCTGTCTGTGCATTCCGTAAAGCTTCTTTGTATTTAGCGGATTTACGTAGGGATTTAACTGCTTGCAGCGTCCTAGGTGGAAAAAGCTTCACTGTTCGGTGTAAGTATTCGTTAATTTTTCTTTTTTCTTTTTCAGGTACCTTTATTTCTGCCGCTGCCATTCTTCTGATATCTTCCGCATTCCATCTAAGCTTTTTCCTAGTCAAATCTATTAGTTTATTCATTTCATCCTTATGCGCTGAAGATTTGTGCACTCCCAGGCCCCTAAATGTATTAAATCCTTTGCCACAATATTCTCAACAAAATAATTGATTGCTTCCTGTTGTATTTGTAGGCCGTCCACCAACTGCGGGGGGAGGGGAAGGGTTTCGCGATGCTCCACTGTCTGGCGGCATAATGATGCCTCCATTGTTAGTATTATTACGTTGAGGTAAGTTAACAGTGGATCTAGCTCGATTAGGAGCATTTTGACTACTTATTTGATTATCGCATGTTGTTAATCTGCGGCCGGTTCGTGAGTATCTTGGGCTTGGGGAAGCCTGTGAAGGCCCCGGCGGGTTGTCGTGCCTCCCCCTAAGCCCATCGCTCCTATGACTCTCCATTAAGGTGCCCCATATTCAGTGCTCCTAGTCAAGTCATTCTTCTTTCTTATTTGTATTGGGCATTGTCTAAAATCTAACGCTGAGTGCTTGCTGTCGACCATTCCATACCTATCGCAATTAATACATTTAGTCTTTTCTTTCTGCTTACAGTCCCTGGAGTCATGCTCCCCAGCGCAGTGGTCACATGTTGAGGAGGTTGCTGTGCAGTTCTTTGCCGTATGATTGAACTTCAAACATTTGTAGCATTGGAGAACTCTTATGTAATCCTTTACTCTACATGACTCGTAATTTATATATAGTCTACCATGTGATAATAGTTTCAACCTGATTTGAGGCGCAACTTCCAGTATAACACTTTTATATCTTTTATCCTTGTTCAGAAATTCAGTTAGCGCTCTAATTTCCTTTTTCTCGTTTTCACAGTCCAATGCTTCCGCTACAGTTTTAGTTATATCCGTAAATGCTATGTTGGCCGGAAAATCTCTTATTAATAATCTCGGTTTTAGTTTTTCTTTACCTTTAATTCTTAATCCTATATTCCGTAATTGTTGTGATTCACTTAGTTTATTTAAATCTACAGTTTTAGCTAATATACGTACTGCTAGTGAATTTAACGTAATTAAGTGATTCACTATTAAATCGAATTCCACCGGGTTTATCTGATCTTTTAGTGCCTTCTTGATTTCTATCGCCGTTTTATAATTCTTCGGGTTATCTTCCACAGGGATGACTAGGAATTTAATAAGGTCGTTTGGCATCACCTGCGACTCACCGGTCCTGGTTTTAATTGGTATTCCTGTTCTTGTTGCCGTTGCATAGATTTTTGGCTGTTCGCTTATACTCTGACCCATAACAGGTATGTGTCCTTTGACAGTATTCTTTAATTCTTCCTTGACTGCTTAACTCACTAATAACTAACTATGACTCTCTTAATGGCGGACTGACGTGTCGAAATGTGCTCCGTGTTTGAGTCGAGAATTTAGTGGTAAAAAGTGTGAATTTTAATGGAAATTTATTACTAAAGTGTAGAGCTTAGAATACTGAACAAAACGATGTATAAATTTCTGTGGAAACTGATGAATATTATCGGGAAACTGTGAAAAATGTGATATGGTACGAGAGCGAGCACGTGTTAACGAGCAAAATTTCTCGGTGATGATAAATGTGCAAAAAACGATAAATTAGGTGGACTGTTATATAGTGTCGTGACCGCAAAATTTTTTCGAACGCAGTGATATATGTGTTGTGGACTAAAAATAACGGAGTAAGGAGAAATAAAGTAAAAATCGAACAATGGAAAACGTGCTCGGACGCCGCCATCTTGCCTAGACCATCAGGGACGTGTCGAAAAAGTGCGCTTTACAGGGCACGCTGAGTGCCGTACCAACAGGGCGACTAAAGGGGCCCAAGGAAATTTTAAATTTTGAAAGCGATTTTTCCGGGGATTTTTACTATTTTTCCTTAAAAGACTCACTAAAATAGTGTATAAAAACGTTTGTTTAATGAATTTTAAATTAATAGTTATTAAGTTATAATTAGTTGTAGTTGCGAAGCGAAGAGACATATAGTTCCTGAGGCGACCGCTAGATGGCGCCACTATAGTTCCCAGGAATCTCAATAGATGGCGACACCATAGTTCCCAAGTGATCCAGTAGATGGCGACACTGTACTTAAGGACTAACCGGGTGTCCCTAAAATAAGAAACAAGGAATGTCATCAATAAACCCATACAGCGATCTGAATTAATCTAGTTTTAAGATTAATATAAGCCTAAATACTAATAATTAATTTGTTTTAGAGAAAAGAAACGTATTATACTCAAGGATATAAATAGAAAATACTTATCGTATGCCACTCCGACGTCCTCCTGGATAGCAGAACTGGTGTATCTATATACCGAGTGTCCTGAAAAGAAGGATTGAAGAGAGATATTTTACAATAAATGTTTTTAAATGAATTTACACATTGATTAAGATTAATATTCGTTTAATAAAGAACAACTACTTAACTAGACAATAAATGAACATTATAATATATTCACAATAAACAATGAACAATATTGAGGGAAATCAATGGAACACACACGCGTTCGCCCAGACCGGTAGGAGAGCGTGGTTGCCGGAAGAAGGATTCTACAAAAAACGCCTAATCGCATGTTCCGAAGCGCGAACTTCGAAACCCTAATCCAACACTCCCCCTTTCGAAGTACGCTTTTAATTTCGCTCGCGCTTATATTTCATTTATATATATACACGTATGTTCGCTTATATTTAGTAAACCTACGCATCTGACAAGTTTTTTCTTTGGCAAAGATTTAGTTAACACGTCCGCTATCATATTATCTGTGCTTATATATTGTACATTTATGTTTCCATTTTCTTGCATCTCTCTAGAGTAATGATAACGTATATCTATATGTTTACTTCTGTGATGATACGTACTATTTTTACTTAACTCTATCGCGCTTTGGTTATCGCAGTAAATACTAATAGTCTTTGGCGCTAAGTTGAACAAATTTAACTGTGTTAATAACCCTTTTAAATACATTGTTTCCTTCGTAGCTTCTGATAAGGCCATGTATTCTGCCTCCATTGTTGATAAGGCGACTGATTTTTGTTTTTTCGACTCCCAACTCACAGGTCCTCCCGCCAGTATGCTTACGTATCCTGTACGGGATTTTCTGTCATTTTCATCACCTGCCCAGTCGGAATCGACGTATACCTCAATTGGTTTACCTGTAGCTACATAATTTATTTCATAATTCATAGTACCCTTTAAGTAACGTAAGACATGTTTTGCTGCTCTCCAATGATATTTTGTAGGATTGTTATTAAATTGACTGAGTACATTAGCAGCATAAGCTATATCCGGACGTGTTGCATTTGAAATATATATTAGAGCACCTATCAGTTCTCTGTATGGAACTTTTGTCATATCTTCCTCCTCCGTATTAGATAGATGATTGAATTTTTCGTTCGGCACCAATGGTGTGCTCGTTGGTTTACAATCTGCTACTCCAAATCTGTCTAATGTTTCCTGTATATACTTGCGTTGATTTATTTTAATCGGTCCCGTGTCCGTTTTTCTTTCGACAGACATTCCTAATATATCTGTAACCCTACCTAAATCTTTTATTAAAAACTTCTCTTTCAATTTCCGCTTCAATTCCGTTAATTCCTGCAAACTTTGACATGCTATTAATATATCATCTACATATATAATTAAAATAATACTTACATTGTTTATACTTCTAACATATACGCATGGGTTAACTTGAGAATTTTTCATCCCTATACTATTTAGGTAATTATTTAAAGTTCGGTACCACTCCCTACCTGCCTGTCGTAACCCGTACAATGGTTTCTTTAATTTACATACTTTATTCTCCTTACCGGGTTCGATAAACATTTCGGGTTGTCGCATATACACAGTATCCGTCAATTTACCTTGTACGTATGCGGTAATCACATCCATGTGATGTACATGCATTTTATTTTCCACGGCGCTTGCTAGGAGTGTGCGGATTATGTCGTATCGAGCAACGGGTGCAAATACCTCGTTGAAGTCAATACCTTTCCTCTGTTCGTTTCCCCGTGCTACTAGTCTTGCTTTGAATTTATTTACTGTGCCATCTTGATTATTCTTTATTTTGAAAACCCATCTATTTGTAAGTATCTTTGCGTCTTTTGGCTTGTCTACCAATTTCCAGGTTTTGTTCTGCATTAACGACTGATATTCCTTTTTCATGGCTTCCAGTCATAACGTTTTTTCGGTGCTTTTCATCGCTTCTGCAACTGTTCTTGGTTCCGTATACTGGGCTACATTTGCTGTGTGTTGGTATATCTTCTTCGGTCGGCCGGGTTTTCCTGTTCGTAATAATTTTGGCCTTCCTCTTGATATCTTTATGTTAGATTTCTCATTCATATCATCACTTTCTGTGTCAGAATTACTGTTGCTTTCTATTATTTCAGCTTCATCAGCTTCTTCTTCCTCTACTTCTCGTTCCTCTTCTTCTTCCTCTTCTTCTCTTACTTCTTGCAATCTTACATTTGTTTCTCTTCTGCAGGAAAAAGGTAGATTAATTGTATTATCTTCATCATTTATGATTTTTAATGAAGCTGCTTCATCATTATTTATGTATTCGTGGAATCTTACATCCCTTCTTTTGATTATTGTCCTTGATCCACGCTCCCATAATCTATATGCCTTTGATTCTTCCGAATAACCGACTAGAATATACTCTTTTCCTCTTGACATAAATTTACCTCTGTTTCTTCCCTTTTCTAGTGCTATTGCCTTACTACCAAAGATTCTTAAAAATCCAATGTACGGTTTTTCGCCCGTCCAAGCCTCATATGGTGTCATTCCTGTTAATTTCTTTGTGGGGCATCTGTTTCTTATGTATGCGGCCGTATTTATTGCTTCTGCCCACAACCCTTTAGGTAATTTTGAATCGATCAACATCGTGCGTGCCATTTCTACTAATGTTCTATTCGCTCTTTCTGCAATTCCGTTTTGTTGCGGAGTATATGGCGTCGACAACTGCCTTGTTATCCCTTCCGCTTTAAGATACTCAGTAAACGGTTTAGATAGATATTCTTTGGCATTGTCGCTTCGTAATTTCTTTATTTGTTTTCCAGTTTTCTTTTCAACGCGAGCTTTGTATTCCTTAAATGCTGAAAATATCTCAGATTTTTCTTTCAAAATAGCAATTTCAATATACCTTGTTTTATCATCTATGAAGGTTGCAAAGTATTTTGCTCCCCCCAAAGATTGCACATCTATTGGACCGCAAATGTCAGTGTGTACCAATCCCAGTACCTCTTCTTCCATTTTATTTGACTCCTTGTATGGTAGTTGGTGTATCTTGCTTAAATCGCACGTTCGGCATTTTGGTATACTAATTGTGTCTTGATTTGACAATTTCATTCCTTTAGCCATGTCTCCATTCTGTAACTTTTTAATATCATTGAAATTTAAATGACCCAATCTTTCATGCCATCTAACAAATCTATCACTAGCAGTCTCTGCTATCAGGGCTTGGTCTCTCTCTGGTATAACTGCATATAGTCCATTTTTCTTTTCTGCTGTTAATCTGATTTTGCCTTGTCTGTCCTTTACAACTGCATGCTTGTTATCAAATGTTACAGTAAAACCGTTTTCTGTTATGTTTGATACTGATAATAAGTTATTCCTGAAATCTGGTAGCCACATTACTTCCTTGAGTTTTATATTACTTTTTGAATATTTGTTATTAAATAAATTTATACTCATCTTAATTTCTCCTTTTCCTTGTGACTTCGTACTGTTGTCAGTTGCTGTGTAGATTTCTTCTCCTTGTGTCTTCTTGAGGTTTTGAAATTTCCCTTCATCGTTGCACATGTGCATGGTTGCTCCACTGTCTAAATACCATATATCTGATCTCAAACGATTAGTGTTTAATGCATAGGCTATCATTGTGGTCTCTGAACCTCCTCTTTGATGTGATGGTCTTTGCTTATTTCTACAGTACTTGGCTACGTGACCGACTTTCCCACACTCAAAACATTTTACATGCTGTTTTGTATTTGGACTTTTTTCAAATTTCTTGTGATCATACCTGCCACTTGACCTTTTATGCCACTGATTTCTCTTGGATGACAGTAGTGCCTCTTCGTCATGGGTAGACTGCTCTGTGTCATGGTTTATTCTTCGCTGGTGACCTTTCTTCCTTATGTCTTCTTCTAACAGTTTCGCTTTTAATTCATCCAAAGTTGGTAACTTATCTCTAGACTGTATAGCTATGCAAAAAGATTCGTATTCATCTGGCATGGATAAAAGTAGCATCATCGTATATACTTCTGGGGGTAGTTTTACTCCAGCTTCTTCCAATTGCTGTACACTTGTGTCAAACTCATCTATGTATTGAGGCATGCTCTGATTTGCTTCTTTTCTTAATCTGTACAATCGAGTAAATAATGTACATTGCCTCATTGGAGCTTGTGATTCATAAATTCTTCTAAGTGAATCCCATGCCTGCTTTGACGTCTCTGCTTGTTTGATGTGATTATACTGATTTTTATTTAAACTTAATATTATTAAATCAAGGGCCTTACTATCTTTGGCTTTCCATTGGGCTTCATTTTCAGGTTGCTTCTCCAGTGTTCCTTCTACGAATTCCCATAGATCATTAAAGCGCAATACACTCTTCATCTGCACTTTCCACGATTCATAATTCGTATTATTCAATTTTTCAATTGACTGCAGACTCGGGCCGTTCATTTTAGAAATGTATTTGCGTTTTATACTTTGTTTTACTTTATATATAAGAAAACACGTGGTCGCAAAGCGTACCTAACCTTACTTTTTTTTCTGCGTCTATATCTGGGCCCATAACCTGTTTTTAAATGAATTTACACATTGATTAAGATTAATATTCGTTTAATAAAGAACAACTACTTAACTAGACAATAAATGAACATTATAATATATTCACAATAAACAATGAACAATATTGAGGGAAATCAATGGAACACACACGCGTTCGCCCAGACCGGTAGGAGAGCGTGGTTGCCGGAAGAAGGATTCTACAAAAAACGCCTAATCGCATGTTCCGAAGCGCGAACTTCGAAACCCTAATCCAACAATAAATACAATACCTGTACATCGATAAAATACGGAAGGATACTTACCTTGTGACGTCCTAGTGGCCCTGCTGGATGCCAAGGCTGCCTGCGTACATATATCGGGTGTCTTGAAAAGCGAAATTAAGGAACGTTATCTGTATATTAGTATATAGACAATACTTATATAGTAAATTAAGCAATTGCGTGCGAACTAGAATTGGAATAAGTAATAAGTAGTTAATAGAGTCTAAATTAAATAGAAATAAGTCAAATTTAGTAATAATCAGTGTATTAATTCTATCTCTGTTTGTCTGATAGGTTAATAAGCGAACGAATATTGTAAATACTTACCCAAATGGCGCAGCCGGGGGCAGAGATGACCCCCGTTAAAGGGAAAAAAAGAAGAGCTATCTCGTCCCCTGGAATTATATCTTCTGATAGTTCCGAGGATTCTCCAGTGCGGCCTGAAGCAAAGAAATATGAGTTGCCAATTGACCCGCAATATTTTGATGTAATGGATCTAAAAATAAAAGGACACTTTTACAATTTAAAATTTACAGTGCCACCGAAAGAATCAGCAAAGCGCTCACAAGCTGTAGATGATGCAGTGAATTATCTATATCAAGCATACAATAGAATAACGAGAGCATACACCGAATTAGCGTCTAGAATTAAAGAAATTGTAGAGATGAGAAAGGAATGCGTAGAATTAATACATAAGGAAAGCAACACAAGAACTACAACAGAAGTATTTGAAGAGGACATAAATACGAAAATGTCAGAACTGAAGAAAACAATAGTACAAGAGGTAACACAAGCAGTAAAGGATGAAATAAAAAATACGGTTAAGGAACATATACCTACGATGGGCCATAGTACGAGTGAACAGCCAAAATCTTATGCTACGATAGCTAAAAAGGGAATTTCAATTAAAACTAGATCAGGCGAAACGCAAGTAATGACTAACGACCTTATAGAATTTTTAATAGTCCCTTTGGAAGATAACCCGACAGCCTATAAAACGTCAACTGAAATAAAAAAGGCTTTGAAAGAACAAATAAACACAATGGAGTTCAATATGAGAGTGAATCATTTAATAACTTTGAATTCAGTAGCGGTTAGAATACTGGCAAAAACAGTAGATTTAGATAAGCTAAGTGAATCGCCACAACTACGAAATATAGGGCTAAAAATTAAAGGCAAGAACAAACTAAGGCCAAGGATGTTAATAAGAAACTTTCCGACGAATATACCGTTCGCGGAAGCTACAAAAGTGATAGCGGAAGCAATAAATATTGAAAAGGATAATAACGAAATTAGAATATTAACCGAATATGTAAATAGAGATAAGAGATATAAAAGTATTGTATTAGAAGTCACGCCTCAAATTAGACAGAGAATGTTAGTGCACAATAGACTATACATAAATTATGAATCTTGTAGAATCGAAGATTACATCAGAGTACTACAATGTTTTAAATGTTTAAAGTTCAACCATACAGCGAAGAATTGTACGGCCACAACCTCTACATGTGGACATTGTGCTGGGGACCATGACTCTAGGGAATGCAAACAAAAAGAAAAAACCAGATGCGCAAATTGTGACAGAAGCAGTAAGGTGGATAATAAACATTCAGCGCTGGATTATAAAATATGTTCTATACAAATAATGAAAAAGAAAGACCTAGCACGGAGCATAGACTACGAAGCACCCTAGACGGGGAATCATAGGAACGAAGGACTTAGGGGGGGGCTCGACAACCCGCCGGGACCTACACAGGTTCCCCCAAGCCCTCTACCAACACAAACCGGCTGCAGAACATCATGCGATATACAACTAAGTCGTCAAAATGCTCCTAGACGAGCGCGATCCACTGCCAATACACTACAAAACACTAATGTAACAGATGGAGGCATCACTATGCCGCCATGCAGTGGAGCTTCGCGAAATCCTTCCCCCCCCCCCCCCCCCCGTTGAGCTGGCGGTTAGCTCAAACGAAGTAGTAGCGAACAACCACCTCTTTGATTGCGAATTTTGCGGAAAAGGTTTTAATTCATTTAGAGGCCTCGGAGTACATAAGGCGTCAGCGCATAGGAATGAAATGAACGAAGCAATAGATGTAACAAGGAAAAAGCTTAGATGGTGTGCAGAGGATATTAGAAGAATTACAGCTGCTGAAAAAATAATTCCTGAAAAAGAAAAGAATAGGGTCAATGAGTACTTACATCGAGAAGTGAAGCTTTATCCATCTAGAACAATAGAAGCCATTAAATCCCTACGAAAGTCGGTGAAATATAAGGAAGCCTTGAGGAACGCACAGATAGACCTGCAAAGAGAAAATAATTGTGATATTAGTGCTCGACAGGAACAAATTCAGCAAAACCTAGAGAATATTAATACTTACCATACTTCGGGACCGGAACAAGCCACGAGACAGCAACCTGAAAATAATAGAAACAATCAACATACTTACCTTCTTGAAGAAACGCCAGATAATATCCGGAATCCAATTGACAGAACTGAAAACATAAATAACAGGATTTAGATTATCAGAATAATACAGTTACTATAGCGCAACAAATAAATAATTTACAAATACATATACAAGAGAATGTAGAAACATAGGAAACAAAAGCACTGAAATATCTTAGATCAGCAGCCTGTGAAGATCCGGCAAAGTACATTTTAGGCTATGCAGTTGAGGATGCGAGGCAGGGAAGAGATCCCACGGCGCACCTTAAGGAATGGTATAAGATGAATTTCGGGGAAGCTGAAAAACTAAAGAGTAATAAGGATAATAATAGAAAACAAACCGAAAGCAACATAAGGGCAATATCTAACAAAAAGAGAAGGAAAATGCAATACACAAGAATTCAAAAGCTATGGAGGAAAAATGTGACCAAAGCGGCAAATATTGTTCTAGATGGGAAGCAAGAAAATAGCGACCAGCTAACACTAAGAGAACTGGAACCATATTGGAGAAAAATCTTTGAAGGCATGGGTAACAGAATAGAAGGAAGCGACCAACAAGAATCAAACACGGACACAAATACTAAAAATAATAAATTGGAACCAATAACAATAGAAGAAGTAACCAAATTTAAGCCGAAAATTGAAACAGCGTGTGGAGCAGATGGATTATCCCCAAAAACATGGATAACAAAGGTACCAAATATAATTAAAATGATAATAATGAATATAATCCTTCATACAGGTAGAATCCCGGCGGATTGGTCCAGAGCCAAAACTATTCTGTTGCCTAAAAACGATGATAGGAGGAATCCAGCAAACTATAAACCTATCTCTATTGCATCTATTATAATAAGACATTATCATAAAATTTTAGCGAATAGAATATATAAGGAATTTAAACCGGAGGAAAAGCAAAGAGGTTTTATCAGAGCCGATGGAATAGCGGAAATATCGTATATATTAACAGCGCTATTGGACGAGGCATGGGTCAAAAAGAGACAGATGCATATGGCGTTTGTGGATATAAAAAAAAGCATTTGATTTGGTATCACACCATTCCATAATAAAGACAGTACGAAATAAGAATCTGCCAGAGGAATTAAAAGAGTACATGAAACAATTATATCTAACATCGGAATTGTATATAGAAAAAGATGGTGAAAAATCAGAGATAATAACCCCGAAGCAAGGAGTCAGACAGGGAGACCCTTTATCAACGCTTATATTCAATACCGTCATGGATCAGATCATTAGTAGACTTCCAAATCAGGTAGGATTCGCAATAGCTGACTTATTAATTAATGCACTTGCTTTTGCAGATGACTTAGTATTAATAGCAGAAACTAAAGAAGGATTACAGGACTTGATAAACATTGTAATTACCGAGTTGAAGAAGCATGGAATGCAAATAGCTCCAAACAAATGTAAATGTCTCTCGCTAGTCCCAGCTGGAAAAGAAAAGAAAATCAAAGTTATTGAGGAACAACTCTTTACAGCAGAAAATACATACTTACCACAGTTGAAAATAATGGACACCTGGAAGCACCTAGGGGTAACTTTCTCTCCTCGCGGACCTGTAAAACAAAAAATTGAAATTGAAGAAAAATTGGATAGAATAACAAAAGCTCCTC
>NW_027473487.1:115000-202500 GCF_050947335.1 Megachile rotundata | reverse complement strand
CTATGGTGTAATCGCGGTATTAAGTACCTCTGTAATATATTCAATTTTTGCCAGGGTTTCAGTGGACTCGTTTTTAACCTACTTAGCATATCTTCAGTATTCGATGGCGAGGGTGTTGTTATACCATCGTGTTTAAAATTATACCCAAGGTATTTGAGTTGTGAAGCTACTCCTAGCGTTGGTATCGGAGCGCTATTTACGTGAAGATATGGTCGCGTGTCGACTACCAACCTTTTGGTACCGGGCACTATCAGATTCTGGAACGCTGCGCATTTGGACAGGTTGACGGTAAGTCCATGTTTCTCGAAGAAGGCCTCCAGTACTTCGATATGGGTGGTCATTATCTTGGGATTCGGTGCGAGTATTACTATGTCGTCGGCGAATGCGATGACTGTTATTTTGGCACCATTTACCTCGATGCCCTCTCGTTGACTCAACTCCCTTAGGAGTTCGTCAATTATCAGGTTGAACAGAAAACCCGACATGGGGTCGCCTTGCTTGACCCCGCGGTTTATTGATATTGGTTTAGATCTTTCACCATGGCATTCCAGGACTGTGGTTATATCTTTGTAGTTATTTTCAATGTATTCTATTGTATGGGGATCTACCCCTTGTTTTCTCAATGCATTAACTATTGACACAATGTTCACGGAGTCGAATGCTTTAGCCAAGTCTATGGATAGTATTGTGAATGGTTTTGATTTCCGTCTATTCATTTTAATGAGTGTCTGAAGAATTGTGCTATTGGCCATTATTCCATCAAGTCTAGTGAAGCCCCTTTGGGCATGGGCAAGCCGAATGTTGTTTTCTAATCGGGTAACCACAATCTTGTTCAGCAATCGCAGTATTCTACTCTATATCGTTATCGGGCGCCACTGTTTGGGGTCCATAAGGTCCCCGGATTTAGGCAACAGTGTCGTTCTGTTCAGCCGGAGAATGGGGGGTAGGATCTTTGTTCCCCACAGGATATTGAGCAGGGCATATAGGTCATGCCGATGCATCTCCCGCAATGTCTTCCGATCAATTTTGTCAGGACCAGGCGCAGACTCTCTCAATTTGACTAATTGCTCATGGATTTCGGTATATGAAATTGGGTATGACAGGTCATTGCTATTGGTTGGTTCCTGCGCTGAAGGCTACCAGCCAAGATCCTTGACAGCAAACAGTTTACTATAGTATTCGCTAAACATATCCATTGGAGGCTTTTCCGATACGCTTAGGTTTTTTCCAGTTAGTATATGCTCTGCTACTTGACTCGGGTTTTTCTTGTATAGTTTCTGAATGCGTGCGTACTCACTTGATTTTCTTTTTGATCGATTTCCAATTCGCCTATTGTATGCGCTTGCATTATACTTTTTCCGGTTATTAACTTGATTACTGCTACTATTTCTTTGATCTGCTTTACTATGTTTACTTGCGTTGTTGTTATTGTTGTTTTTGCGCTTACATTTACTATTGTTTTCATTATCCTCATTCTTTGTTTCAGGTACGGATCTTATATATTGGTCGAGCATATCAGTAACATTCAATGGCGGGGCATTTCCAAGCACGGCCTCGATAATACGGGACATCGCACCAGACGTTTCGGTTTTAACTTCGCGCAGAAGACAGCACATCTCGCTTGATTTTATTAAATTGCATGTATCAGAATTATCACCACCTGCACTGGATGTGTGTCCACCGGCGGATTCACTCACGGTGATTTCTTCTGGCTGCTGTAATTCGGCTCCCGATGTTTGTGGGCATACCTCATGGGTACTCTTACCACCTGCATCCTTGGTATGTTCTTCTAAATAAGTTTTGTATATTTCTCTCTGTCGTAATTTTTTGATACCTTCAAGAGGGCGTCCAGAAAAATCGGAAAGTATTTTTAAAATATCCTTAGCAAGCTTATCCTGTCTATTTTCGATTTTAGCTTCATGTTGCGCGATCATTTTTATTTCGGTATCTGTATATTTCGCTTTGGATGCAGGTAATCTTTTGTCCCGCAATTCAAGGTCTGCACTATTGTAAAACTCTGGATGAGTTCTGCGTTGGTGCTGGCGCAGACCGGCAAAGGTCTTGTATGTGTTCTTACATACTTCGCACACGTATTCGTCGGACTGTTTTGGGGGTGCGTTGCATCGCCGCTTGTGCTGGGCAGCACTCGCTGATGTACGACTACTTAAGTCAATTTTGCACGAAGGGCAAATATCCAGATTTTGTTCAAGCTCATGGTCCCTTAGACTATCACCAATGTCGTCAACGTCCGGAAGGGTGTTCACCCCCCGGATAGTGGAGTCCGGCCGTGTTCCGAGGCTTGTTTGAATTCTTTTTGGTGCAATACTCTTCGCCCGAAGGCATGAGCCCAGCGGGCTGCAAACCCGAAGGGCCCATTTGGCTTTCGCCAGATTCGCCGCACGCCGTTTAGCCGTGACTGGGACTGCGATGGTGACGTGAGTCACCCAAACAGCCAACCAGTCACGTTACCGGCAGGTACCACTAGGAGGTAGGTCGTGCGACTTGGATGGGAGAGGCTGAAGGACCTAACAAGAGGTCTGAGTTACGCATTGCCATCCCTGCAACCATGACTCACGCAAGCGACGGAGTTTTTCCCCCGGCGAACCGAAGGAGAAACTCGGAGCGATTTACGCTTAAGAGAGCCATAGTTACTAGTGGCCCTTGGAGTCACTGGTTAAAGTGGAATCGGGAATGTGAATCTCTCTTTTCACCGTTTCTTTCATATGCCTACAGTTTTATTCACGCAGTGTAGATATTAGAGCGATATAATGTTTTGAATTACCCTGCATAAATTTCTGCGCGCGTAGTATGATACTATGTGCGAAGCCCTTCAACTTTTGTGGGAAACATTTTTCTCTAAAGTCAATAGTTTCGTGGATATCGCGACGAAACGCTTTTCTGAATCACCCTGTAGAAACGAAATCGGTGCGAAAGTATGCAGCAACGGATGCCCTACAACTTTTGTTCGAAACATTTTTCTCCAAAGCTAATAGTTTCGGAGTTTATACCGGCAGACCACCTTTGGTGAATCACACTGTATATCCGGAAGTTGTCGTAGGAGGTTCCGGAAGGAGGGGATTTCGTACGATTTTTTCCGCTCTTTCGAACGCTGTAAAAAAAAGTTGTGGTCGTTTTGGAAATTTGTGGAGATTTTGAAAAAAATTTCCCCCCCCTCGGAATTTTCAAAAATTTTTTTTTCAAAAATTAATCTACCCTCTCAGCCCTTTACAACGACACCAAGCACGCGTTCGTAACCCCAGGAATAACGCGGCTATAAGGCGTTAAACATTAAAATGGCTACAGCTGTTTCAAAAAAGATGTCCGGAAAAAATGGCGAACAGGGTTTGAAACGGTGTCGAAAATGCCACCTTTTGAAAGGAAAAAAAAAGTTTTCTCCTATAAGGGTCGTAAAGATTTTGAAAAAAAATTTTTCCCCCCACCACTTTTTTGAAATTTCATAATTTTGGGTATATCTACAGGCCGAGACCTATCCAACGGTATATAGCACGTAACGCCACCTATAGCGATAGCGTGGGAATAAGGATCAAAATAATTTGGTTAGAACCGTTGTTATGTGCCTTGTAACAATATGTCCAGTGTATTGTCCGGTGTTAGGCTATATTTAGCAAGGCCCACTGGTAGGCTTTATTAAGCTATAAGGTCATGAGTAGTTGCAGTTGTTGTTGGTTGCAACTTTTCGCTCATCTTTGTAATTGGGTATTATCCTCTTCTCCCTCCAGGATCGAAGTGAGATTTCGTCGACCTCCACACAGTGCGCATGAATGTACGGTGTATTGTTGATCCCCACTGTAGCGACAATGTCGCTATAATTGTACGTATTTTCCTGGGGAGGCCAAACGTCTTCATCACATCTTCATTACCCATATGCCAGCTTCCGCGCGCACCAACCACGAATGGCATTATTTCCACTTTATTTACGCGATACGTGTGTTTTATTTTATCCGCGAGGTCTGTGTTTGTGTATTTTTGTTTTTTAATATTGTACGCATTGGCCATGGAATTGTTTTTGGATTCGTATGCTACTGTTGTTTCTATGACATATGCTGTATTATCTTTTGTTGTTATAAGGTCCGGAATATATGTTTGCGTTTTTGTAACGATCCGTGGTATCTCCTCACATTTGTGGCCAGACTTATTGATGGATTCTTTTATTGTTTTGTTGATATTGTCATGTCTATTTATTCTAACGTAATGTGTAACGGGGCATCGTTGTAGTACGTGGTATAGGGTCTCGCGAGTTCCGGTGCATGATGCGTTTCGACAATCTGTATTGGTCATGTACGGAGCACCCTTTGTAGGCAGCAGACCGATTCGGAGTTGTATTGCCGCTATATAATCTCTGCCCTTCCAGATCTTCGGTGGATCATATATCCATGATGATACTCCAGGCGTCATGGACTTGAGGCCGGCGCCCAGCGCAGACTCATGCAGTCTATCAGACCAATAATTTTGAACGGCAGATTTTTTAGAAATATCGACGTTTCTCAGCATTCTTTTTAGCTTTCGAAATAGTTGCTGTACTGGTGAAGTGTTGATAATATCCTTGATCTCGTCGTCGCCCCTAACACTCAATCGTTCGAGCCTGCGATGGTATACGGCTGCGATGTGGAGGCATAATGCTGGAATACCTAATCCTCCGCTTTTTAAGGGTGCGTGGATGTATGGGGTTGGTGTCGTTTTCGGCAGATGGAGTACCTCTTTTACAAACTTAATAATGCATTTGTCAATATACTGCAGCTTTTTTCTTGTAATATCCATTGATTGGAGCCCATGGTGTAGTCTGGGTATTAGATACCTTTGCAGTACACTTAATTTTTGCCATGGTTTTAGTGGGCATTTTCTTAATCGACTGAGCATCTGTTCAAGTTTTGCCAGCGAGGGTGATATTACTCCGGTATATGTATATTGATATCCAAGGTATCTCATCTGTGAGGCGACGCTGAGAGTAGGTACTGGGTTGTTATTAATTTTGATTAGTGATTTAGTTACTATTGCTAATCTTTTTGTGCCAGGTACCGAAATATATTGAAAAACAGAGCATTTGTTAACGTTTACTTCAAATCCGTGTTTAGCGAAAAAGTCTTCTATAATTTTGATATGGCTCTGCATGACTGTGGGACCGGGCGCCAAGACAACTATGTCATCCGCGAATGCCAGTGTGGTGACGTTACGCTTTTCAATCACAATGCCCTCTCTTTTGCTCAATTCCTTTAACAGTTCATCTATTATTAAATTAAATAGGAATCCAGACATTGGGTCACCTTGTTTTACGCCACGGCTAATTTTGATAGGAATTGAGCGTTTTCCATGACATTCTAGAACTGTAGTAATTTCTCGGTATGTGTCCTGAATATATTGTATGGTGTGATTGTCAACGCAACGCTTACGGAGTGAATTTACTATTGAGTCAATTGTAACGCGGTCAAAGGCTTTTGCAAGATCTATGGAAAGTATGATAAAGGGTTTTCCGGCATTTCTCATTGTACGTATTGCTGCTTGTATCGTTGTGCTATTGGCCATGATTCCATCTGTTTTAACGAAACCTCTCTGACTATACTCTAATCGAATTTCATTTTCCAAACGTGTTACTACTATTTTATTCAGGAGGCGGAGGATTCTGCTAGATACTGTAATTGGACGCCATTGCTTAGGGTCCATCAGGTTTCCTGTTTTTGGCAAAAGGATGGTGCGGTTTTTTCGTAATACTGGGGGTAGTTTTTTGGCACCCCAGATGATGTTGAGTAGAGCCAACAAGTCCAGACGCGGCATACTTCTAAGGTCTTGTCTTTTAATTCCGTCGATACCGGGGGCAGATTCCTTCAGTTTACGTATTTCTTTATGAATTTCAGTGCCAGTAATGGGATGGGTGATATCTATCTTCGGTTGGTAGTTACTATTGATGGGTTTTAGATTTAGTTTTTTCTCTGTAAATAGTTCCTTGTAATAATCAGTAAATGTTTCTATGTCGGGGGCCTCAGGGGGCTCCAACGATGAACCAGATAAAATGTGTTCGGCTGCTTGCGTAGGATTTTTTGTATACAGCTTTTGTATGCGTGCGTATTCACTTGTTCGCCTTGCTGCGCGAGCGCCCTTGATCTTCCGGTGAGTATTTATTTTCTTATTTCTATTGCACGTATGTTTGGTTGTTTTGTTGTGGGCTATTTCCTGTATGTAATTGTCAATCATGTTCATTATCTGTGTTTCTTCAGTGTTATTTAGTATTCCTGATATTATGTCTTTCATTTCTTTTGTAGTTTCCGATTGGATTTCACGCAGCAAGTCGCACACTTCAGCAGAAGCTATGAGGTTGCATGGATTTTCAACATTTACTGTTGCATCTGCGGGTTGTGGAGCTGGAGACACGTCAGGTCGTACTTCATCACATATGGGAACCGGGGCATCACCAAGAGGTAAGTATGTATTGAGATTTGTGTTTACATTATTTTCTGCTCTATTTAATATTATTTTAGGTGTTAGCGGACATAATTCTCTATGTTTCTTAATTTTCTGTTTCTCTATTTCTTCTTCAAGATATTGTTTGTATATTGGTTTTTGCCTTAGTTTTTTGATGCCATCTATCGAACGTTTAGTGTATTTTGATAATATTTTAATTATATCTCTAGCCAGCAGTGATGATCTATTTGGAATAGTTGCTTCAATTTCAGCTATTGCTCGTATTTCACCATCGGTATATTGTGGCCGTGTAGAATTTTGCTTTTTGGTGATTATTTCAACATCTGCAGCATTATATTCAACGGGGTGTGCCCTGCGTTGGTGTTGCCTCAGTCCGGCATATGTCTTAAATTTTGAATTACACATATCGCACAAATATCCGTCAGGCTGTTTTGGTGGTGCATTACACCTACGGACGTGTTGCGCTGCGCTCGCTGGTGTTCTGTCAGATAGTGGGTCATGGCAAGATGGGCAGTACTCGGGCACATTTCTGCGCCCAGTATTAGATGACCTCGAGCTATTTTGTACAGAAGGAGGAGGACCGGGGTCCTCCGGGTTGGTGTCTTCCACCAGTGCTGTCGCCGCTGCTTGGGTCCGACAGTATCCGAGATTTATATTCCTTTTGTATTTTGCTGTATTAACATGCCCGAAGGCGTGAGCACAGCGGGCTGCAAACCCGAAGCGCCCACCCGGATTTCTCCGAGTTCGCCGCACGTCGTTTCGCCGTAATCCCGCTCATTAGAACGGGAATCACGTTACCGGCAGGTACCACTAGGAGGTAGACGTGCGACTTGGACGGGAGAGGCTGAAGGACCTTACTAGAGGTCTGAGTTACGCTTCACCGTCCCAGTAACTACAACTCTCAAAGCAACCGGGTCTCTCCTGAGACGCCACCGATGTAGTGTGGCTCCCGAGCCCTCCGCACCTCCACGAGGTGGGAGCTGGGCAACGTATGGCCGCCAGGTCATACGGCTGAGCCGGAGGGCAGGCGTTGAGGGAGGGATGCGGAATTCATAGCTTAAGCGAGTCATAGTAAACTCCCGCCGTTTACCCGCGCTTAATTGAATTTCTTCACGTTGACATTCAGAGCACTGGGCAGAAATCATATTGCGCCATCACCCTTGAGGGCCATCGCAATGCTTTGTTTTAATTAGACAGTCGGATTCCCCTAGTCCGTGCCAGTTCTGAGCTAAGCGTTGAATGGCGGCCGAAGAGGCGAAAAGGACGGCCGAAGCCGTCACAAGAAGCCTCGCAGCAAGGAAGATCCGTTAGCGGCCAAGGCACGGGACCGAGCTCGGATTCCGGGACGCGACACGAAGTCGCCAACCGTTCACCTCCCCCAGGCCCGGCACGTCAGCCTGGCCAACTTCCCGACCAAGCCCGACACGTCCCGCTCCTCAGAGCCAATCCTTATTCCGAAGTTACGGATCCAATTTGCCGACTTCCCTTACCTACATTAATCTATCGATTAGAGGCTCTTCACCTTGGAGACCTGCTGCGGATATGGTTACGAACCGGCGCGATACCTCCACGTGGCCCTCTCCTGGATTTTCAAGGTCCGAGGGGAAGATCCAGACACCGCCGCAACTGCGGTGCTCTTCGCGTTCCAAACCCTATCTCCCTGCTAGAGGTTTCCAGGGAACTCGAACGCTTATACAGAAAAGAAAACTCTTCCCAGATCTCCCGACGGCGTCTCCAGGTCATTTTGGGTTACCCCGACGAACACTCTTACGAGGGCCCGATTGGTATGCGGTTCCACTACCGGGTTCCGGAATAGGAACCGGATTCCCTTTCGCCCGATGGGTGTGTTTCTTCCCAAATCACGCAAAATTATATAAACAATGACGCATCTGCGACGCAACGAAGACACGACTTGCGTTCGATAGTTTGTAAGATTTAACCAAGCAAAAAATAGAAAAAAAATCGCTTTCAGGCGTTCGACAACGTCGCATCACGTCGAACGTGAAGTATCCATCGATCCGAACCGCGATCATTTTTTTTCGGCGTTCAACGTTTTTGTCAATTTATCAATAAAAATGATCATGTTCGAGCGGTGGATTAGGACACAAACACGAAACGACGGCGACGTAAATTGTTATTTAACTGCAATTTTTTTCTCTTTTTAACATTTTTTGCCTTTTGCGCGCGTACGTGCGTGCGAGCGTACGTATGTTTGTCATTTGCGTTCGAAAAGCGTGAATTTTAGGACACCTCATCAACATTAGATTTCTCTTAGGGCTTAGGATCGACTGACTCGTGTGCAACGGCTGTTCACACGAAACCCTTCTCCACGTCAGTCCTCCAGGTCCTCGCTGGAGTATTTGCTACTACCATCAAGATCTGCACCGACGGCGGCTCCGCCGCGACCCTCCTACTCGTCAAGGCTTCATGGAGAACGGGAACTGAATCCTGCTCCTGCGCACTTGCCGTTGACGGCGGAGTATAGGCGCGACGCTTCAGCGCCATCCATTTTCAGGGCTAGTTGCTTCGGCAGGTGAGTTGTTACACACTCCTTAGCGGATTCCAACTTCCATGGCCACCGTCCTGCTGTCTTAAGCAACCAACGCCTTTCATGGTATCCCATAAGCGTCGACTTAGGCGCCTCAATTCTGCGTTTGGTTCATCCCACAGCGCCAGTTCTGCTTACCAAAATTGGCCCACTTGGCACTCTGATCCAAGAAAAATTTTATCAATTTATATCTCGTGGCTTCATGAAAATTCAAGCAAGCCAGAGATCTCACCCATTTAAAGTTTGAGAATAGGTTAAGGTCGTTTCGGCCCCAAGGCCTCTAATCATTCGCTTTACCAGATGAGACTCGTTATGCGTTCGAGTCGAGTGCCAGCTATCCTGAGGGAAACTTCGGAGGGAACCAGCTACTAGATGGTTCGATTAGTCTTTCGCCCCTATACCCAGTTCCGACGATCGATTTGCACGTCAGAATCGCTACGGACCTCCATCAGGGTTTCCCCTGACTTCGTCCTGACCAGGCATAGTTCACCATCTTTCGGGTCCCAACGTGTACGCTCTAGGTGCGCCTCTTCTCGCAATGAGAACGAGACGCCCCGGGAGTGCAAGGCCTAATCGTAACGAGGCCCATCCTCCCTTAGTCGACTTCACGGACGACTTTCACTTTCATTTCGCCTTTAGGTTTATCAAATCCCAATGACTCGCGTACATGTTAGACTCCTTGGTCCGTGTTTCAAGACGGGTCCCGAGAGTACCCAAAGCAATAGCGTCGCCGACCGGTAATTCAAAGTTTGGCCAGTCCAAGGACTCCGCCTGCCAACAGCCCGCCAGGCCCGGTTACCGCGCTAAGTCCGTACATCCGGTATCTAGACTGGAACGAGCTTGCGGCGGTCCTGGACGCAGTGCGTTCGAGAATTTTGCGGCCTGATACCGTCTGAGTACCGTCGCGCAGTCGGCCGGGAATCCAAGGGGCTGTCATCGTACGCTAAAAGCGACGGACAGTCTTCGCCTCGGGCCTTAGACCGACACGCAACGGGTCGCGACGTTCTACTAGGGGAGAAGTGCACGACTACATAGCCGGAACATTCGCCGCGGGTGGTGTGCCCACGCCGATGGGAAACCCGCCGTAACGGGACCATCCGGGGCACTATCGCACCAACACGGGAGCCAGCTTCGTTGACGATGAATCTACCCATCCGATCTTTTGGGTTTCTCGGGTTTACCCCTGAACGGTTTCACGTACTCTTGAACTCTCTCTTCAATGTTCTTTTCAACTTTCCCTCACGGTACTTGTTCGCTATCGGTCTCGTGGTCATATTTAGCCTTAGATGGAGTTTACCACCCACTTAGGGCTGCACTCTCAAGCAACCCGACTCTAAGGAGAGATCCACCCGAGACGCGTACCGGCCGCTACGGGCCTGGCACCCTCTATGGGTAAGTGGCCCCATTCAAGATGGACTTGGACGCGATTCGATGTCTCGGGATAAACGGATCCTCCTGAACACTACATTTCCCAGCGGCGTTAACCGCGGGATTCAGTGCTGGGCTCATTCCTGTTCGCTCGCCGCTACTAAGGAAATCCTTGTTAGTTTCTTTTCCTCCGCTTGTTAATATGCTTAAATTCAGCGGGTAATCTCGCCTGCTCTGAGGTCGTCGAAATTTTATTATTTCTTTTCAAAGTTATACACGCAAACTGTACGCTCTTTTCGGGGTTTCGACACGTAATACGAAAGGTATATTAATACCAACGCATACAGGGATTATATCGTTCGATTTTTTCCTTGTATCGTTCGATAACCAACTATTTTTCTCTTTTCGGATCAACACGATCGTCGACTACTCGAAGGTACGTACGAGCCAAAATGAAAGCTCGGTGTCTCCTCTCTCTTTTGTTCGACAAAAGAAAAAAGGCACTTAAAACGCCGCATGTTCGGGCAGGCGGAACAACGACAAAAAAAAAACGACGACGACGACGTCCGGTTGTTCTCGACTCGCGTCGGAGTATATATGTATATATATAATCGGATATATCTTTTCATCTATCCAGGGCGCGTTAAAACAAACGACGAGGAGAGACTACGACAACGAGGAGATAAAGGTCGGACCTTTTCTTCTTACCCTCGGCGCGCTCTCGCACACGATCGTTTCATGTTTCTTTTGTCCCCTAAAGGATACACATATACCGTTACATATTTACGTTCGAATATACACTCGACGGTCGATAAACCGTAAAGACGCATCGTCCGATACGTTTTTTTCTTTTGCTGTCACGTTCCGACGCAAAATCCCAGAAATGGGCGAGAATGCCAGAGACAGCCAAGTAAACCATCGGTGACTTATCATGGTCCAGAGAAGAAAGGGTTAAAGGAAAAAAAAATCCCATTTTTAACGTGCGTGGTACACCTTCGTCGTGTATATATCGTTCGATGAAACCACGAGCGCACAAAAGGAGGAACAAAAGCGTTTCGAGATCGATCTTCGGTGTAAATGTCATTGTTCATTTGCGTTCGACCGTTGTTTGATAAAAGAAATTTAACACACGAACAACAATGAAGAGGGAGACTCTCGCAAGACGATCACCAAATAAGCGTTTATCGTTCGATCGGTCCGGGTTTTTCAACGTCCGTCCGGCACAATTATGCACTTCGAGGACTGGACGACCGGAACCCGTATTGGGATCGCGCGGTCTTCCGCTTCTAATCAACGACAACGAAGCGATCTGCGCTTGTAAATGTTAAAAAAACGTGGCGAAGCTACGATCTCGTAATAATTTAACCGTGAAAGAGCTTCCATCGCACGTTTATTTTTAACTTTTCTCCTCGTTGTACAAACTTTCGCACCGTCGAGAAAAAAATTCGACAATCATTTCAGACAACGTCGGGAGCGCGGAGAAACGTCGTAAACACGCTCTACTCTCGGCTTGCTTCCTTCAATTGGTGTCTAACAATTCTCTCGCAGGGCGAAGAATCATTTTCTCTCTCGTCTAAATATCCTTCTGTAGTTAGGTGTTTTCGACTCGGGAGCGCTCTTTCACGGGCGGTCGTATATGGTCTCTTTTAGGGGTTTAACTAGAAACCACGACTCACGCAAGCCGAGGTAAGCGCATTCCGCCGAGAAGATCCTAAAACTAGGAATTGCGAGATATACGAAAATGTTCTTCTGTCGCCTGTGAAAAAAATGAACACTAGCAAAGAGAGGGCGAGACACGAACGTTCCATTTAACATTCTCCGCGTCAAACGCCGACGAAATGTCCAACCATCGCTCGTACGTTTTCGCCAATTTCGCAAGTTGTTCTCTCTCTCGCGTTCGACCATCGGATCCCGCTCCGAAACGCTCGACTTTTCGGCGTTTAACAGTTTCGTTTTATCTAGTCGAACGACGAGCGGGACCGAAAAAAATTTAACAATGAAGAGAAAACCTTTTGCTGCTAAAGGCAAACGCAAGCAGTCTTTAGTTATATAAACGACCCTCAGCCAGGCGTGGTCCAGGAATTGTATCCGTGGACCGCAATGTGCGTTCGAAATGTCGATGTTCATGTGTCCTGCAGTTCACACGTTGACGCGCAATTAGCTGCGTTCTTCATCGACCCACGAGCCAAGTGATCCACCGTTCAGGGTAATCGTATAAAAATTTTTGTTCATATTTAACAACTCAGCGTCTGAAAACCAGTATGTACGTGATTTAACCTGGTTTATAAATTCGTTCGATTGTCCATAGAATACTAACTCCAATCCAAGCGCAAGATCGAGTATCGGTATTCGGACGTCGTCCCGTCATAGCTCTGTTCACAGATTTACCCGAGCTGATTGATGATTAAGACGACACGATAACGTCCATGGACGGGTAAAGGACCGTATAAAACTACAAAACCGCCGATGAAACAACGCTCTGTGGCGCATTTCTCTTCGTGCGGCGAGTTTTCAGTCCGTTCCGGGTGGTAAAGTCATTCAAAAACCGCGTAAAATACGAAACGCGCTGTCGCGCGTAACACAGAGTCTCATGTTCGCTGCTTACATATATTGGACGTCTTGGCGGTATCGCGAGATTCGATACGGACTCCATGGCCGGCGTCAGATCGGTCTACCAACGAAGGAGACTACGCTATCGTTTTCGCTTCTCAGCCGGTCCGTAAAGCGATACGTTACCATATCGTCCGTCGTAAGCAGGCGGACTCTCGTGAAGTTGCGACTTCGTTCGTCGAAGCGGTTTCGTGGTTCGATTTCCATCGGTTACCCGGACACCCCCCGCGTGAAAGCCTCCGTGTCACACTCTAAATTTAGTTTCTCGTTTAACACGAAATAGAGAGAGGCTAAAAGGGGGTGTTTCCTTTGTCCAAAGACAAAATTTATAGAGAGAAAGAAAATAAAATGAAAGTCTCTCACGAAGCGGGCGAGAAAAAAAACAAGAAATTTAACAATTTTTTTTCGCAAACCCATGCATTTCGTTACCAAACGTCCCAAAATATTTCCTTATATTCTCTCTCGTGTTTTCACACGGGGTCGAGAGAGTACGCAACACGAATCAAGAATAAAAATTATAGAAAGGAAAGTCCGATAAGAATATTTCGAGATTCTTATAACCTTCACCTCTTCATACTTCTCCGAAATCTCTCGCTTTCCTGGCGCGTATCTATTTAACAATTTCGATTCTCTCCTCCTTTTAACTCAGACGTCGCAACGAACGGGTACACCATGTATACGATCCATTTTACATAACGAACCTTCTGCCGGTAAAATTCGCGACAGATTCATTTATGTATAGATATATTTTTATATGAGAATGTTCGGATTTTCCTTCGTGTTCAAGTTGAACATTCTTGTTACGACGATTTTTTGTATTTATCGAAGGATCGTGCGGTACCCGTTAATAAGAAGTAAACGACGTCCCGGGAGAGTCGAAACCTTTCTTATACGCTACGGAAAGAAGAGCCGAGAAGATAGAGAGGAAACTCTCGATTTTCTTTCGTCGGTAAACTTTCGTTCTTTCTATTTACAGCGTTCGACATGAAACGGCGTTGCTCTCTCATTTTTTAACTTTATTTAACGTTAGCGCTTGTTCGTACGAAACGCGCCGGCGGATACGGAATACGGACGGGAGTATCGACGATGAGAACCAAAGCGACCTCCTATACGTAACCGTAATATCTCTCCGCATCACGACTGCCGTAACTACGAATTGTCATTTAACATTTTTGGTATCTGTTTTTTCTTTCGTTTGTTTGCTACTACCTCCAAATATTTCTCTCCCTTTCTCTCTCAATCATCTATCGTGGCTCGTTTATACGCATTTTTGTTGTGTACGGCCAATATATTTATTATTTGTTTATTATACGCGAGGAGCTGCACTTTTCATCCTCATTTTTGCGTATCATGTGTTATAGTCATATACTTTTGGCTGCTTTTCACAGTTTTTGCGTGTATTCATATTGAGAGTCATAGATTTTGTCAAGTTTTTCTTTGGCACGTACTGTATATATTATTATCATGTGTTTCGTGTCTTTGTGTATCATGTGTTTTAATGTCAAGAGCTCACGTAGTGATAGAGTTTTCTCTCTTTCAAACTTTGTAAGTTTGTTTAAAACTTTCGTTAATGATCCTTCCGCAGGTTCACCTACGGAAACCTTGTTACGACTTTTACTTCCTCTAAATAATCAAGTTTGGTCATCTTTCCGGTATCATCGGCAATGCCTAGACATTGCCGCGCACCAGTCCGAAGACCTCACTAAATCATTCAATCGGTAGTAGCGACGGGCGGTGTGTACAAAGGGCAGGGACGTAATCAACGCGAGCTTATGACTCGCGTTTACTGGGAATTCCTCGTTCATGGGGAATAATTTCAAGCCCCAATCCCTAGCACGAAGGAGGTTCAGCGGGTTACCCGGACCTTTCGGCCAGTGAAAACGCGTTGATTCCTTCAGTGCAGCGCGCGTGCGGCCCAGAACATCTAAGGGCATCACAGAGCTGTTATTGCTCAATCTCGTGCGACTAGAAGCCGCTTGTCCCTCTAAGAAGATTTGTTTGTACGTTGGTAGTAAAAACCACACCGACCGAAGCCGGGGGCCTTCGAGATACCATAATTTACGTCTATTTAACAGGCTAGAGTCTCGTTCGTTATCGGAATTAACCAGACAAATCGCTCCACCAACTAAGAACGGCCATGCACCACTACCCACCGAATCAAGAAAGAGCTATCAATCTGTCAATCCTTCCGGTGTCCGGGCCTGGTGAGGTTTCCCGTGTTGAGTCAAATTAAGCCGCAGGCTCCACTCCTGGTGGTGCCCTTCCGTCAATTCCTTTAAGTTTCAGCTTTGCAACCATACTTCCCCCGGAACCCAAAAACTTTGGTTTCCCGGAAGCTGCCCGCCGAGTCATCGGAGGAACTTCGGCGGATCGCTAGCTGGCATCGTTTATGGTTAGAACTAGGGCGGTATCTGATCGCCTTCGAACCTCTAACTTTCGTTCTTCATTAATGAAAACATTTTTGGCAAATGCTTTCGCTTCTGTCCGTCTTGCGACGATTCAAGAATTTCACCTCTAACGTCGCAATACGAATGCCCTCATCTGTCCCTATTAATCATTACCTCGGGGTTCCGAAAACCAACAAAATGGAACCGAGGTCCTATTCCATTATTCCATGCACAGAATATTCAGGCGAAGATAGCCTGCTTTAAGCACTCTAATTTGTTCAAAGTAAACGTACCGGCCCACCTCGACACTCAGCGAAGAGCACCGCGATGGGATATTTAACTTGGGCCGCAACTCCGAGGAGAAGCTAAACCCACCGGTAGGACGTATCGCATAATGCCAGTTAAACACCGCGAGCGGTGAACCGACACTGCGACACACAGATTCAACTACGAGCTTTTTAACCGCAACAACTTTAATATACGCTATTGGAGCTGGAGTTACCGCGGCTGCTGGCACCAGACTTGCCCTCCAATGGATCCTCGTTAAAGGATTTAAAGTGTACTCATTCCGATTACGGGGCCTCGGATGAGTCCCGTATCGTTATTTTTCGTCACTACCTCCCCGTGCCGGGAGTGGGTAATTTGCGCGCCTGCTGCCTTCCTTGGATGTGGTAGCCGTTTCTCAGGCTCCCTCTCCGGAATCGAACCCTGATTCCCCGTTACCCGTTACAACCATGGTAGGCGTAGAACCTACCATCGACAGTTGATAAGGCAGACATTTGAAAGATCCGTCGTCTGTGCTAGAAGACCGTACGATCAGCACAAAGTTATTCAGAGTCATCATAGCCGACGATGGGAAGACGGACGAACCGTCCGCCGCATCGATTGGTTTTGATCTAATAAAAGCATTCCTCCCATCTCTGGGTGGAATTCTGGTTTGCATGTATTAGCTCTAGAATTACCACAGTTATCCAAGTAAATTGTTGTACGATCTAAGAAACCAAAACTGATTTAATGAGCCATTCGCGGTTTCACCTTAATTCGGAATGTACTTAGACATGCATGGCTTAATCTTTGAGACAAGCATATGACTACTGGCAGGATCAACCAGGGAGCTTAAAGAATTATTTCAATTTCTTAAGCCAATTTTATTTAACATCAAATTGGGTCTTTCTACGTTCGACGGCGCCTTTACAATTTAACAACGACCGATCGACGTTAGGACCCACAATTCCTCCTCCTCCTTTTCTCTCTCTCTCGTTTCGATTTTATTACGAATCCTCCACACACCTCAATGCCGGAGATTCGAAGAAACGCATATCGACGTAGTAATGCCGAAGAATAATATTCTCCGGTTCAAGAAAGTTTTGAAAGCACGTACAACACCGCTTTCACGCCGGTCGTCGAAACGTAAGAAGCGCGTAAACCGCACACGCTCGGAACGAATTAATCGATCCCCTTTCGGTGTAAGCGCGTAACAAGCACGCTGGACGTTGTGTTCGTTTATTTCAGTTTTTCAGCTTAAACGTTCCCTCTTCTTTTATGATTATTTTTGTACAACTTTTTGTACACGAACCAATTTGCAGCTCTCTTTTTGCCCCTTTCCTTTCGTGGTTCGTAACATTATTTATATTACGTGAAGTTATATAAGTCTTTGATATACAATATTTCGTTTAACGACACAACACCGAAATAGCGCGTATAGCGGAGCACGCTGGACAATACGCTATGGCGCGTACAGCGGACATGCTGTTCGTCGAAACGAATCGAAACCGTGTCGATATAAACGTTTCGTTCCTCCACGGGGGTCTCATCTCTTATTTTGTATCGATAAAGCGCGTAAAAATGCAAATCCTTTCGTGCCAGAAAGATTTCTCGTTGAAAAGTTTTGGAAGCACGTAACACCGCTTTTCATTTCACGCTTTGCATCGAAACGGTACAAGCACGTAAACCACACACGCTCGTATTGAACCTTCACAATATCGGGGTTCTTTCGCCTTTTTCATAAATACCATTTTTTGCAATGAACCAATATCAGCTTAAACGTTCCTTTCTTATTTGGTTCTTCTCTCATGTGTTTCAATCATATTAAAATTGTTGTTCCTCCAAACTCTCTCTATTCTCTCCATTCACTCTCTTTGGTATTTTATTTAAGACACACCGATAAAGGTTAGCGCGTACAGTGGCGTGCTGAACGTACCGTGGTAGCGCGTACAACGGACATGCTGTTCGAAAAAAACGAATCGGAGCAAGCACGTACACAGAGAATTTTAGCTCGCGCTGGGCACATCGATTCTTACAAATCCACCCAAATTTTTATTTTCTCTCTCTCAGAATTTCGTGTCATAGTTACGATACACCATAATAATATTTTTTGTACGTATAAGCGAAAACTCGATGTAATATCGAGAAATCACGCGTACCGAAAACTCTTCACTTTGGAAGAAGTTTCCATTTCAGAAACCGTTTTTACGAGTCATAGTTACATATTATTTCGTCTCAATATCTCTGCGCTGTAC
This sequence comes from Megachile rotundata, assembly GCF_050947335.1. Classification (NCBI taxonomy): domain Eukaryota; kingdom Metazoa; phylum Arthropoda; class Insecta; order Hymenoptera; family Megachilidae; genus Megachile; species Megachile rotundata. The sequence continues at coordinate 184,633 of NW_027473487.1, read as the reverse complement.
GCATAGTGAAGCATTTACTTAATATTTTACTTCATCGTACCGAAAAACTCTCCGCGAAGAAGAAGTTTTCTCGCGCATCGAGAAAATATTTAGGCGTTCGAGACGCACAAAACATTAAGGGGACGTAATATCATTTCTGAATTTCGGAATAAATGTTCCATTTCAAAATTTTTTAGCCTCTCGACTGAAGGCGTTGTAACGAACAAGTTCGTTCAACACCACTATCTAATTCATTTTTAAAATAATTTTATAAAACCTTTTTTGGCCCGTTTTAGAACGGTCGGTTTTTTTCTATCCCTTTTATTTTTAGTAGCCTGTGCCGCTTGAGTCAGTACAACGTACACACCAAAGTGCATACGAGTCACCAGCCTCATGTTAAAGGTTCGTCGCATATGTGCCATTTGGTCTTAGACGCCGACACGCGACAATGCAGTGTGGAGAAAATCCTGCATCGATACCGAGAACACGAACAGTCGAGGCAACACGAAGTTACGCACGAGGAGCGGTGGACTAGTTCTCAACCAAGGTCATAGAATAGCCACGCGCCCGACTCTGTTCCGTCTGGTACGATCGGACCGAACGTCTCCTTATAGGTACCGAACGACCGGCCGGATGGTCGGCGACGCCGGCCGTTGCGCACGGGCGCTTACGATGCTAACGCGCGATCCGAACGTGCCAATTCGAAAGTACGGTAAAACTTAGTGCGAAAAAATCGACTTTTCAAAAAGTTGTCAAACACGCTAAAAAGTATACGGACGATGTTTTAACAATTATTTTACGAAATTTAATAACAAAATTAATCGAAAAAAAATTTTTTTTCTTTTTTCCGCTAAAATAAATACCAAACGAATTTCTAACGTAATAAACGAGTAACAAACAACAATATACGTCCAAATAACACAAAAGTCGAGAAAATATTTATATTTTTTCAAAAAATTGAGCAAAAATCTCTCCGCATAGTCGGTTCGGTGCCGAGTCCGTGTGACGTCCGGCCTCCGACGTTGACATAGAATATAAGATATGAATGTAACCATAGAATATAAGACACGTATGCAGCCATAGAATATGAGATATGAATGTAACCATAGAGTGTAAGACATGTATGTAACCTTAGCCATAAGACATTATTCACGCCATGTTTAACCATAGTTAATCATATAGAGATAGGGAACAATATGTAAGCAAGTACCGTAGGAACCGCTCGACATTCCTTTCCCACAAGATAAGTCCTTTCCTCGAACTCAATCCCATAAACATCCCCCCGATAATCCAACTCATAAACATCCTCTAACCAAATTAATCATGATACTCTTATCGACAACAAACCATAACATCCTCTCACGACAACTCCTACATCTCGTCTTACAAACATCCTTCAAGATAAACTAATCAGAATATCCTTATCGACACCTAGCCATAACATCCTCTTACATCAGCCAGAACCTTCTAGAATGATTTCCTTTGTCCTCAACCACTATAAAACCCAGCTCATTCCTTAACACCCAGAGTCAGTTGGCGCCAGTCCGCCCTAGTCTGCATACCGGTACCCTCAGTGCTAGGTAATCCTGCCTGAGGCCCGTCCAGTCATCCAGTATCACATCAGCCCAGCCTGATTCCTAGGGAGTCGTAAACGACTACCCATTTCGTCGAGCGAGTAAGCATAAGAATATATTATAAAGGAACAATACACATATCTACCTATATACAATCGAGGATTTAGTATTGGAGAATATACAATTATATAATTATACTGTTGTCTTCAATCTTTAATACCTGCACGACTTGAATTATACTATCGCAACCTCCGAGCTTCCGTGATAAATCACGCAAGACGAGCCTAACAGCTACGACGAGGACATAGAAATACTTCAACGTCTCCAACAACAGCTGCTTCCACGGGACCCAGGGCCACGACGTAAGCCGGCGAGCTACGCTAACCCGAAAGCTGAGCGAAATAATTAAAAGATACAGTCAGCGAGGCGAGTGAAATAGCATATTATTTCACTGGACACCCCTGGCCGTAACAAAATTGGTGACAGCGGTGGGATTGACTCAGCACCGTGGAGAGATAGCTGCCTACGTGACATTCAGCGAGTCAAGATTACGAAGCGTGTGAAAGAACAAAGCGGACAAGGAGGTCCCGAGATAAGAAGCGCGCCAGACGTTAGACGACACCGGCCGGACGCTCGACCGTACCGAGCGGGAGATAAGCGCGCCGCATTCCTGAGCGCGCCAGTTCCCACGACGCGCCGGATCTCACGCCAGCGCGGGTGACGCATCCACTGCCGCCGCAGTAACGCGCTCATTCAGTCACGCTCCTTGATACAGTGAAGACGTCGAGTTCGCGCTACAGAGTTTTTCGACAAGAGCAGATCCTTAACGTTCTTGACTTTGCAAGCGGTACGTGCGCTTCAGGGCTGTACTACCTCTTGCCTGGAAGAGGCTTAGGGCATTCTGTCTACAAGATTCGCTAGTTTTCCGCAGATATTCGTGTCACACTTGCGCGTAAAAGCGAAGGTGTTGCCACAGTATCGAAAGAGACTGCGAATTTTTCGCGTACCATTAAGTGAGTAGCTCAATTACGAGCCGACGACCGCTGTTGGTAACCGGATTTTTGCGCCTCCACGAACGCTGCTGAATACGCGAGCCAACAGCATGCCGGTAAGTCATTGAGACTGAGTACAGGAATTGTACTTTTCTTTCGTAAATAATAAATTTTTAGTAATTATCGTTTGAAAATAGGGGAAAAGGAAGCGTGGCTGCCGTGCGGGCCGGCGAGTAAAAGCGAGGAAGCTCAAGCTCCTCGAAGAGAAGTTTCTGCAACAAGTGTTTGGACCAGAAATTGTGACCTTAGATAGTGAATCGGACACTGGGACGTCATCACGCGAAGTGCCGTTATTCAGCTACGACATTTTGGACACAAGAAGTGCCATAAAAGTGTATAACCACAGGGAAGTGCCAGACAAAGTATTGGTGGACTTTTTCCGGGCGTTCCGCGAGAACGAGTGGTCGTGTCCGCCCTCGGTAGACGAATTCTGCCGTCAACATGCCATCGCAACCGGCTGGGACTCAGAAAACGACGCCGATGGAACTCCGTTCGAGGCAGACGGAACTAATGAGTGAGGACGAAATGGCCATGGTGCAAAAGCAACAAATCGAAAAGGAAAGGCGCCTTCGAGAGGAAGCCCAAGTGCTTGACAGCGAGACACGAGAGCTGGAGGAAGCTCGCCTGCGGAACGAAGCAGTGTTAGCAAAAATCCGGAAAGCTGAAAAGAGCCAAGGGGCGATACCGAGGAAAAGTGATAGTCCCGAAGAATTACCCACGGAGATGGAGGTGCCAAGTGTTGCCGTTGCCAGTGAATCCGTCAGTTACACCCTTAACGAAGCGGTAAAAATGGTGCCCGTTTTCAATGGTTCCTCACCGACTTTATTAACATTTACACGGGCGTGTAAAAGAGCCAGGCAGTTAATTCCCGCTCACGCCGAGGGAACACTGGTTAAGCTCATTATTGGACACTTGAGTGGGCACGCCGCTGCCGCTGTGGAGGACGAAGAGATCTACACCGTCGCTGAGCTGTGCAACACCCTAAAGGACATCTTCGGACCACAACGCACCGTCGACTACTACCGCGGCGAATTAGCCAGTATCTACATGAAGAACGGTGAGCACGTTCTAGATTTTATAACCAGGGTAAAAGACTTGCGTGATGCGATCCTCGATTGCGACCGAGGCGCGCCTAATATCGATGAAATCAACAATTTCGCGAAAAGCTGTTTTATTGATGGGTTGATGTCACCCATGCGCTTGGAAGTGAAAGTGGTCGCGGCCGAACCTTTAAAATGCGTATTTCGAGAAGCCATCTCGGTGTTCAAGAGACTAGAGTTAGAAAACTCGAGACAGGGCCGTACCGAAGTGCGCCGCGTGAATTTCGAACAACGTGACGGAACTCCCGACTGGCGATCGAGTAGAGACTTTAGAAGAAACGAATCTCCGCGTCGCGTTGATTTCGGAAGGCGTGATCAAAACTCGGAATGGCCCGAACGCCGTTTTAGCAGTCCGCCGCGTCGCGACTCGTGGAAACCAACGTCGCCCGTTCCGCCGCGGAACTACCAGGCGAATCGGGGATTCACGCGATACCCCCGCGGAGATGATAGGAGAGATCCGCCGCTGCCTGATAGATTCTGCCGATACTGCAACATTCCAGGTCACGACCTGCACGAATGCAGAAAGCGTCGATATAACGAACAAATGCGAAATTCGGGAAACGAGCAAGCCCTCCCGCCCGTGGCGACCAGGAGACGGGAGGGCCCAAGCGCGAAAGCAATACGCACAGTAACGTTAGAACAGCCCGAATTAATTATAACAACGGACGAGGAGTAATGATCCCGCAGATAACCGTCACTGCGCCAGAACTCAGGGCCAAATCAGCCCTCATGATTGATACGGGCGCGGAGCCAAATTTGATCAAAATAGGAGCATTAAGACCCGAAATGGTCATAAATTTGGACGACCGTATGTCAATATCGGGTATTTCAGCTCAGGCCGTGCTCACTATAGGGGCAACGGATGTCACATTGTTCGGTGAAAAATTCAAGTTTTACGTTGTGCAAAATTCCTTCCCGATACCAACGCAGGGAATACTCGGGAACCCGTACCTGACGGACGCGGAGATTTCGATACGGGACCAATGTGTCCGTCGGAAGGACGTAGTAATACCTTTCGATACCGGAAACCCCATTAAGATAAAGGCTCGAACTATCATGAACATAAAAATACGCGCGATAGGGCCCGACACGGGCTACGTCGCCCGAAGGGAATTGGCGCCGGACGTGCTATTAGGAGATGCGCTAGTTAAAATAAGACAAGGCAGGGCTATCGTAAGAATCGCCAGCTTCTCCAACAAGGACGTAGAATTGGAGGAACCTTTTGTACAGGTGGAGGATGTTGAGGAGATCTCGCAGATTCCGTCGTTTGGGGAACCACATGCGAATGTAAACACGGTTGTGTCCCAACATCTACCCGATCACGACCGCGCAAATAAAGTTGTTCGAGACGAATTATATAGTTCTCAAATTCGAAAATAAACAGACGAGCGGTACCGTTGGACTGTCGTCGCCCCCTTCCCCGTGCTCCTCAGGTATCACGGGTGGACCGAGTAGCTCGTCGCCTGGGGGGTGCGGGGAAGCGAGGTCCTATTGTCTCTTGACAATAGGCGCCAGTTCAACCGTATCTCGCGACCTGCGATAATCAGATTAAGAGTGTTCATTTTCGTTTTTCCCCGAATTCCCTTCGGCTTTGCCTTTCCGGCCAAATTCCCCCCTTTGTCCGTGTGTTTACAGATCACCGCGGTTAGGGTTATCTTAATCCCGGGAAGTGCATATGTGCATATTATAAAGAAACCGTTGCATTACCAGTCAACAGATTCGACCCGAAAAGTTACGGGAAATCTAAGACAATTTTTGGTCCTTCGAGCCGGATAGGCGATATCCGGCGCATTCCCGATTAAATGACCATCTAAACACCGACGATTTTCCTCCGGAGTCGTCCTACTCGCGACCGTTAAATCCGTTGATATCACGCAACCCGTTTGATACGTGTAGTGCAGTGCAAGTGAGTGGTCTTGCCCCGGTTTAACGGAACGCTTTAAACAAACCAAACTTGATTAGTGTAAGTTTTGTTAATAGTTTATTTGTGTGGTTTAATTACATTTTTGTGTGAACGTTTTGCGAACATTTGAACTCTTTTGAACAGTGTCGGTTGAACGGTTACGGGCTCGATCCTCCGTGTGTTGACCTTTTTTTCTCTGACTCTTCGTTACCTCGCGTGTGTTTACCATGGCTCCAGCTGTGGCGGAGTTGCTGCAAAGCCAAGCGGATTTGTTTACTCGCATCGACAATTTCAAACGTAACACCGACAAGTTAGGGAAGGATAACCTGACTGTCACTGTTTTGAAATCACGACAGCGCCTTCTCAACTCTTACTGGGAGAAGTTTACTAATAATCACGATGCAATTGTGCGTCTACCGGAATCCAAGGCGACCGAATACACCGCGAAAGGGGTTTACGATGAAGTGGAGGCGCAATTTGTGCTTCGCGATTCAGAATTGAGCGATCTGATAGCCGCTGCAGAGCGTGCCAATGGGACCAGTGCATCTTCGGGCCCGTCAGCTGCAGTACACAAATCCCCGGAAGTGGTACTCCCGCCGATCACCTTGCCGACTTTCTCAGGAGAAACGCTCGAATGGGAATCGTTTCGCGACCGGTTCCGATCGTTAATCCACGACAATGATCGTCTGTCGGAACTTCAGAAGCTCCAATACCTCAAGGGAGCGTTGCGAGGCGAAGCGGCAAGGGTGGTGGAGGCCACGCCAACTATGGAAGGCTGTTATGCAGGTGCGTTTGAATCACTCGAACGTCGATTCGGTAACCCGCGCATGCTGTCGGCTGCCCATCTTCGTCGGTTAATCCACAGCAAGGCGATCAGCAAGGCAACTCCTCAGGACTTCAAACGAATTCTTGACGAATTTCGAGGGTCGCGCCTTGCTCTGAAGGCCCTGGGCAGGCCGGTGGATCATTGGAACGAGCTGTTCGTTCACCTGCTCTCAGAGAAGCTCGACACGGCCACGCGGATATCCTGGGAATCTTCGTTGGATGATCCCACGAGAGTTCCAGCTTTCGAGGATTTGGAGAAGTACCTGGAAACTCGTGTCCACGCTCTCAGCTTCGCGCAAGAACGGGATCGATCGTCTCCATCTGTCACCGTCAAGGATCAAAAACGCCCGGCTACTATCACCCCCCGGGAGCGGTCTGCCCTTGCAGTGCAGGTAGCCAACGAGCCCACGCCGAAGTCGAAGACAGGTCGCGTCTGCCCAAAGTGCTCCGGCCCTCATCAACTGGGTTTTTGCCCCCGGTTCAAGGCTCTAAACCCCTTGGAACGGAGAGACTTCGTGGATGCACATGCGCTCTGTAGCTCGTGTTTGAGCCCTGGACATACTACGAAGTCATGCAAATCATCGTACCGGTGCATGGCCTGTCAAGGGACTCATCATACGTTATTGCACGATGCCTACCTTCGCAACACGACGTCATCCATCGGCGCTTCGGGATGCCCGGCAGGACCCTCGACATCTGCGTCCACATACGCCGTGCGATCGCATAGCAAGGTGTTGCTCGCGACCGCTCAAGTGCGTATGACCTCACCAAGTGGTCTCAGTGTTTCGACCCGTGCGCTGCTCGATCCTGGTTCGGAAACGTCGTTCGTGAGTGAACGTCTTGCTCAAACACTGCGACTAAAAAGGAAGACCGTGCATGTTACTCTGAGGGGATTGGACGAACAGCCTCTGGGGGAGATTCATCACGAAGTGCAAGTGTGGCTTACCTCCGACAAGGATCCGGCATTCCAAATTCGGATGGAAGCTCTCGTCACCAGGAAAGTGACCTCCCACACACCGTCGCTGCCCCTGGACTCTGCATGTTGGGACTACCTCAAGGGATTCCCATTGGCTGACGAGAACTTCAGGGTACCATCTCGAGTCGATGCTCTCCTGGGCGCTGACGTGTGCGGATTCCTGTTTCTGGAGAATCGCGTGGGTCCACCAGGTGTTCCTCCGCTAGTGCGGACTCCTTTTGGCTGGGCTCCGCTGGGACCAGTCCAAGCCTCGTCTACAACGACCAGATCAGATCAATCGAGGATCCTGCACGTCCGTCGAGATGACGATCTACATACCTCGCTGCAGCGCTTCTGGGAGATCGAAAACGTTCCGACGACAGCGCCCTTGCACCCCTCCGAGATCCAGTGCGAGGAACATTTTTCGAACACTCACTCGAGGGACGGTACGGGACGTTATGTGGTACGTTTGCCATTCTTCTCTCAACCGATCGAAGATGTAGGGGTGACACGAGTAACAGCCACCCGGATGCTGCTAGCATCGGAACGGCGCCGAGAACGTGACCCGCGTCTCCGGGAGAGGTACGCTGCATTCCTCGACGAGTACCTAAAATTGGGCCACATGGAACCGGTCACCGACCCATCCAGGATATCGCCACGCTGCAGTTATTTACCTCACCACGGCGTATGGAAAGGAGATGGCGACGATGCGAAGATTCGCGTCGTTTTCAATGCATCGTGTGTTTCCACGGGTAGGTCATCGCTTAATTCGGTTTTGTTGCCAGGTCCCAAACTGCAGAGTGAGTTATGGATGGTCCTCACACGCTGGAGACTTTTCCGATGTGCTTTTTCTGCGGATATCGTTAAAATGTTCCGTCAGATACGAGTACACCCCGAAGATCGTGATTGGCAACGCATTGTATGGAGACCATCACCCACCGAGGAAGTGCGGGACTTCCGTCTTACAACGGTCACGTACGGAACCACCCCCGCACCCTTTCTGGCTCTTCGGGTTCTCCAGCAGCTCGCCGATGATGAGGGCGAACGTTTCCCACGAGGAGCGGAAGCGTTGCGACATCACTCATACGTCGACGATATCCTGGCTGGAGCGGATAACGTCCAAGAAGCAGAGGAAGTCCGACACCAGCTGGTGGAGCTTCTCACGGCGGGCGGGTTCCCCCTGGATAAGTGGGCGGTCAATTTCGACACTGCGATGTTTGGCAATCTCTCTACAGAGAAATTGTTGCAGGTCAATGACACTGTAGGGGCTTTAGGACTTCGATGGGATCCCAAGGCCGACTTACTCACGTTGCGAAGCTACCGACCAGTTGAGGAAACCTCTAAGACATCGTGGACTAAGCGCGAGGTCGTCTCCGAAACGGCCCGTCTATTCGATCCCATGGGATGGTTCGCTCCAGTTTTGATTCGGGCCAAGGTGCTGATCCAGGATCTCTGGCTTGCTGCTCTGGACTGGGACGAACCGTTAACGAAGACCATCGACAAGAACTGGGCTAACTTTCGACGTGATTTGGAGCGTTTGGAGGTCTTGAAAATCCCTCGCTGGACGGGCTCAGTATCCGAGGATGCCTTGGAGCTCCACGCGTTTTGTGATGCTTCCGAACGAGCGTACGCAGCCGCTATTTACCTGCGAGTTCCGCATTCGCATACGGCCGCTGACGTACATCTTCTGGTCTGTAAGACGAAGGTCGCACCTACGAAACAGCAGAGTGTGCCTCGGCTCGAGCTTTGCGGGGCACAACTCTTAGCGCGACTCGTCACTGCCGTTCGGAACTGTCTTCAACCCCGCTCTGTTCGGCTGTATGCTTGGACAGATGCGGCTGTCGTTCTAGCGTGGCTCCAAGGACATGCTTCGCGGTGGAAGCCCTTCGTGGCCCACCGAGTCGCGGAGATCCATGGTCTTCTCCCAGAGGTGCAGTGGAGGCATGTGCGGACTTCTAACAATCCCGCAGATTTGGCGACCAGAGGCCTGTCCTACAACGAATTAGAGGGAAATCAATTATGGTGGTACGGACCCACGTTTTTGAGGAATCGTCCTGAACATTGGGAAAAGTCGTCAGTAACGATACCTGGAGACGTGCCGGAACAACGATCCATTATGCTGCACCTCTCCGTGACTCGGATGGAGCCCAACGAGCTACTGGAGCGATGGTCATCTTTCACACGCCTAGTCAGGGTCACCGCATACCTCCGACGATATATCCACAACTGTCGATCTTCTTCCTCTCGTCGAGGTGGTTTCTTGTCAGCGCAGGAGCTCGAAGAGGCTCGTCTTCTACTGTGTCGCTTGAGCCAAGCTGACACTTTTGTGGAGGAGATTAAGCGCCTGAAATCAGGTAAACCGCCTTTGACTTCTTCGTCACTTTACGCTTTAAATCCGTTTTTAGACGAAGCAGGAGTCTTGCGCGTGGGTGGCCGGCTTTCAAACGCCCCGTTATCCAGAGATCAGCGTCACCCCATCATCATTCACAAACGATCGCCGTTGGCCACTCTCATAATTCGAGCTGCGCACGAAAGAACGCTCCATGGAGGACTGGATTTAACTCGTTGCACTCTCATGCAGGAGTATTGGATACCCAGGGGAAGGAGCTTGATTAAAAAAATCCTCCGACATTGCCTCCGGTGCATTCGACAGCGAGGTACCACTGGTCAACAACGGATGGGAGATATTCCTCCGTGCAGACTCCGCCCGGCGAGAGCATTTGCACGAAGTGGCATCGACTACGCAGGGCCGATTATGCTTCGTCTTGCCAAAGGGAGAGGACAAAGGACAACGAAGGGATATCTAGCCGTCTTCGTCTGCCTGGTCACTAAGGCGGTTCATTTAGAAGTTGTCTCCGATTTGACAACCTCCGCCTTCATCGCGGCGTTTCAACGCTTTGTGGCTCGTCGTGGTCGCTGCGTGCAACTTTTGAGTGACAACGCCACGACGTTCCGAGGATCGAACCAGGAGCTCGGGAGACGTTTTCGAGCAGCCGCAGCGTTCTACAAGGACACAGCCGAACAACTGGCCAACGACGGGACGGAGTGGAAATTTATTCCCCCGTACGCTCCTCACTTCGGGGGTTTATGGGAGGCAGCGGTAAAATCAGCAAAGACTCACCTGCGACGTTCCATCGGCGAACACATCCTGACGTTCGAAGAGTTGTCCACGCTGATGTGTCGCATTGAAGCCTGTCTCAACTCACGTCCTCTATGTCCACTGTCCGATGACCCGTCCGACCTCGAGGCACTCACTCCCGCACACTTAGTAATCGGAGAGTCACTGTGCGCGGTTCCCGAACCCGGAGACCCTTCCCCTCATACCTCAGCAATTTCTCGGTGGCACTTAATAACGCGTATTCGCGATTTATTTTGGTTTAGGTGGAGCAAGGAGTATATTGCGCAACTCCATCAGCGTCCAAAATGGCGGACACAGCGTCCTAACCTCGAAGAAGGCGCGTTCGTGCTCGTGAAAAACGAGCTCACCCCACCAACGAAATGGCCGATGGGACGCGTGACCAAGGTACACACAGGTCCGGATGGCTTGGTACGCGTGGCGGAAGTTCGTATGGGAAACAAAGAAGCAACGAGGGCTCTTACAAAACTGGTGCCGCTACCACACCATGTCCCGTGTTAGAGCTATTCCTTCACGGCGGGCGGCACGCGACGATCTGATCGGCAATCTTCCACCACCACCGAGCGGATCGCCGAACCGACTTCGTATTTCGTCGCCAGCGACGAGGCGGGCGGCATGTTCGAGACGAATTATATAGTTCTCAAATTCGAAAATAAACAGACGAGCGGTACCGTTGGACTGTCGTCGCCCCCTTCCCCGTGCTCCTCAGGTATCACGGGTGGACCGAGTAGCTCGTCGCCTGGGGGGTGCGGGGAAGCGAGGTCCTATTGTCTCTTGACAATAGGCGCCAGTTCAACCGTATCTCGCGACCTGCGATAATCAGATTAAGAGTGTTCATTTTCGTTTTTCCCCGAATTCCCTTCGGCTTTGCCTTTCCGGCCAAATTCCCCCCTTTGTCCGTGTGTTTACAGATCACCGCGGTTAGGGTTATCTTAATCCCGGGAAGTGCATATGTGCATATTATAAAGAAACCGTTGCATTACCAGTCAACAGATTCGACCCGAAAAGTTACGGGAAATCTAAGACAAAAGTTTTAGAGCTGATCGACTTGGCACATCTGAATACGGAGGAAAAAGAGCACGTTAGAGAATTGATCTGCGAGCATCATGACATCTTCCATCTCCCGGGCGAATATCTGGGAAAAACGCATGTTCTGGAACACAAAATTCCAACCACCGACAACGTTCCGGTGCACGTGAAGCAGTACAGGTACCCCCCCATTCACAAGCAAGAAATCGATAAACAGATGCGCGAACTGTTAGAGAGCGATATTGTACGACCGTCGACATCCCCATATAACTCGCCCTTGTGGGTAGTCCCCAAGAAACCCGATGCTCAGGGAAACAAGAGGTGGAGAATGGTTATCGATTTCAGAGCATTAAATGAGAAATCCGTGGCAGACGCGCACCCAATCCCTAATATCGTAGAAATTTTGGTCCAACTGGGAAGCGCCAAGTACTTTAGCGTGTTTGATTGTAAGAGCGGGTTTCATCAGGTGGGGATGGCCAAGGAAGACGCCGAGAAAACGGCTTTCTCGACTCCCTTCGGCCATTATGAGTTTGCTCGCATGCCCTTTGGGTTAAAGAATGCACCGGCAACGTTTCAGAGGCTTATGAATGTGGTGCTCACGGGATTGCAGGGGTCCGAACTATTCGTCTACGTGGATGACATTGTAAACTACGCTAGCTCGCTACAGGAGCACCGGGATAAATTTAACAAATTAGCAAAGCGCCTTAGACAAGCTAACCTAAAACTAGAACCTACAAAGTGTAACTTCTTGCGCCGCGAAGTCGCGTACTTAGGGCATGTCATAGGCAAAGACGGAGTTAAACCGTGCCAAGAGAAAGTAAGGGCGGTTCGAGATTTTCCCGCGCCTACGTCGGTCAAAAATGTAAGGGAGTTTTTGGGTCTCGCCGGATATTATCGCCGATTTATTGACGGGTTTTCGCGAATCGCACGGCCCCTCACGATCTTACTAAAGAAAACCAGCAAATTCGCCTGGGGACCTGAGCAGGTACAGGCATTTAATGCTCTGAAGGAGGCATTGTCCACGGAACCGATACTTCGATACCCTGATTTCAGCCAATCGTTTCACATAACGACAGACGCGTCCGGACACGCAATCGGGGCAATTCTGAGCCAGGGCGAGATCGGTCAGGATCGACCGATAGCCTACACATCCCGATTATTGCAAGGGGCAGAACTAAATTACTCCACTATCGAGAAAGAGTGTCTAGCCATTGTCCACGCGGTTCGGCATTTCAGGCCTTACGTGTATGGGAGGAAATTCGATCTTATTACCGACCATAGACCATTGGTATGGATGACGTCGGTAAAGGATCCCACCTCGAGACTCCTTCGTTGGCGGTTAAAACTGGACGAATATGATTATAAGGTGGTATACAAAGCAGGGAAGTATAATGTTAACGCCGATGCATTATCACGAAACCCTGCACCAGTCCTTCCCATCCACTCCGATCCGCCAACACCTGACATGGGGGAACAGACGTCATTTCGACCACCTGCACCGACTGTAGATAGCGAGACCGATGAAACAGACACCGATACACCCGACCCGAGCGACGACGACGATGACGATAATCGTACTCGACAGGCAACGCCGACAATAGTAAACATCCGGGATCGGTTGATTACGAGACGGGATAACTTAGCAGTATTCGTTACGGTAGACCAGCACCCGCTGGATCAGGGAAGTATAGACCTGATAAATGAGAACAAACTCCAGATACCCAACGATCTGGAATGCACGATCCCCCGTGTTGTCAGGAGAGCCGCGGGTAACATCATCCTATTACCCGTCACATTAAAAGCGACACAGGAACCGTCTCCTGACGGCGTTCTAGCTTGCATGCAATCACTGAGTAACGTTTCAAACGAATTAAAATTATCTTCTATCAGTATATCACGCACGAGTTTTGCAGCAGTCCCTTGGACCTATACAGCACAAGTAATCGCAAATTTATTTGACGGAACGGGAACGACGATATTTGCATGCTCGCATGAGATCCGTATACCCGCGCAGAATAGGCGATAAGAGCTACTAACCGAGAGTCACGTTTCGTCCTCCAGACAACACAGGGGATTCGAAGAAACGTACCGCGAGATAAAAGGGAAATACTATTGGCCGACGCTAAGAAACGACATACGGACGTTACTGAACACATGTGCAAGTTGTCAGTTGCGAAAACTAACGCGAAGGGGAAACCGACAGACACTAACACTAACGGACACGGCGGGTAAAGCCTTCGACAAAGTCTCCTTTGATACCATTGGTCCTCTCCCTTGCACAGATATAGGGAACAGACACATCCTAATTATTCAAGACCTACTCACGAAATATTCACTTGCTATTCCTCTCCGGGAAACATCAGCAGCTGAAACAGCCGACGCGTTCGTGAATAATTTCATTTGTCGTTTCGGGGCACCCAAAGCAATCCTTACCGACCAAAGTACAAACTTTACAAACGCACTGGTAAAAGCGGTCGCGAGGAGATTCAAGATAGCCCATTTTCAAACCACTATTTTCCTCCCTCAAGGGAACGGACCTATCGAACGATCGCACCTGTTGCTAACAGAATATTTAAAGCCATACTTGCAAAAAGAAAACTGGGACGAATGGCTGAACCTAGCAATGTTCGGCTTCAATACTAGTGTTCATGAAGAAACCCAATACTCTCCGCATGAGTTGGTTTTTGGAAGGCCTGCTCGGGCCCCCGCGGCATGTGAAACCCTAACAATGACCACAGATAGGACATACGATGAATTTCTAAAAGACTTAGACGCAAAAATCTCCCAGGCAGTAGTAGACGCGCGGGAAAACTTGACAAGGGCACGGGCAAGAGCTCGTCAATATCGGGACAATCAGGCGCGTACACCCGGTTTTAAAGTAGGCGATCGCGTAGTAATTGTAAACACACCGGGACGCGAAAGGAAACACGTCGGCCCCTACAAGGTTGTCGAAGTGTTAACAAGCGATATTATTAAGATAAGTGTGAACGGAAAGATGAGAGCAGTGAGGACGGATGGCGTAAGACTGTTTGAAGGGGCCACCACGATGGGAGTCCATGTCATAAACAAAACACCCTTAGTCGAGACATCCCCACTTAAACCCACAACAAAATCTGGCAATATAAACGCGAGCGGGACAGAACCTCGACACTCGAGTACCAGACAGTACGTACGTAATATAGCGGCGTTTCTCATACTCTTATTTGTGACGATATCGACAATGGGGAAACACAGTGTACTGCAGCCCACCTTCCCGAAGCGGGCAAATTGGAGTCACTCGGAACAGGAATGTCTACTAGCCAGGGCACTTATTCCAAAAGGATTTTACCTGCAATGCACCCAGTGCATTAGGAATACCCGGGAAGAAAGAAAGTACAACAGAGAGAGGCTAGACTGGCTTTGGGACGAATACACACCCCCGGGATGGACCAAGCCGAACGCATTCAGCCTCTGGGAACTATTCAACGTGGCAGACGAATTTGACGACCGCAACGAACCAAGTTGGACCCAGGGTGAGGAAATGACATCACTCATCAAGGGAATGGCCCTCATGGAAATCCAGAACCGAGCCAAAATACACACCAGGGACCAGCCACCAAGCCCGTTTCGAATAACCACTCCTTGGCTATCTCTACTAAGCATCCGCCGCATGTCAAACCTTCAACCGGTGAGCGAGGTCGACAACGAGACAGATAGAGAACCTTTCTGCAGCTACTGCCAGGTTAGTGGCCATGAAGAAGTCTGTTTCCGGAGGGACCACTTCTTCCCACCACCAGGGAAGACTATGGACAAACAACCCAGTAAGAAGCCAGGCCAGGCGAAGGAGCGAAAGATATGGGGAGACGAAGACGAAGATCAGCTGAATCAAACGCTAATGGAGGCGGCAGAAGCGGTGGAAGAAGCTGAGGCGTCTATGAGTGAGTTGGACCAGGTTTTCGGGTGGGAAGGAAATGGTTCACAGGGCCTGCCACACCCAAGCGGTTGCTCCACGCCGACGCCAAGGGGCGAAGTCACCAAAGAAGCTGGAGGAAGGAGGAGCAACAAAGGCGGGGACAAGAAGGAAAGCACGGCAAGGGACAGAAAAAGGAGCAGCACTCTGATGGCGACGGAAGAGGAGAGATACGGACACGAACAAGAGCCTGGAAAAGTGAAGATAAGGCAAGTCGAGATACTACAGCCGGTAGTCAAGGTCACGCGACTACAAATTGACGAAGCAAAGGGCAACAAGATGGAGGCGGTAGACAAAGGGGAAAAGGAGAAAGGGACGGGAGCAAAACAGGAGGGGGAGCAGAAGCTCATACGATTGATTAAAGAAATGAGGGCAAATTTCGAGAAGGACAAGGAGATTAGAAATAAACGGAGCGAGGAGAAACAAGGGGACGATGGGGAAAACGGAAATCGAGGCGAAGACAGGGAGGCTAGGGAAGGGAAGAAGCAGAGGAAAGGAGAAACGGGATGGGAAGAAGGAAAGGGGGACAGGAAGGGTAGGAAAGGGGGGAACAGGGGGGAAGAGGTCATATTGATCAAGTACCCCAAAGAAGACATAGGATACTGGGGAGCGGTGAAGTGGTTGAAGACGGTAGTAGGGGAATTTGCAGGAAACTTTCAGGAAATAAGGGACACGAGGAAAGGGGATATCCTCATAGCAGTCAAGAACGGTAAGGGGGGAGAGAGTAGCAGGGAGTGTTCCAGGAAAATAAATAGGGAAGGCGAGGGTAGGTGGTATGCGCGAGTACACTCGGACACCGTTGAAATCGCGATTAAAATATCAGACCCGGATCTGGAGAAAGAGGAGCTGCTAAGAGCCTATGGGGAGAGCAGACTAGGCAAATTTGTCGAAAACGGGGACATCAGAGTTAGGTGCATAAAGGGACCGGAGGGCACGTGTCACAGGACCGCATATTTAGATTGTACTAGGGAAGCGGCCAAAGAGATGGTGCAGGAAAAGGAAATACGCACCAAGTGGCAGGAGCTAAGGCCCTATTTTCCAAGGAGGAAACCTGAAGGTGAAGATAGAAGAACGAAGAAGGACGGAAGAGGCGACGCGGGGGCCAGGATGGAAGCGGGAAAGGAGGATAAGGAGGTGGCGGAAACGGAGCGATGGGCTAAACCAGGCACGAGCAAAGAGCCATGGTAGGAGGAGGACCCGATATACAGCACGCAGCAGGGCACATCAAAAGCAGCGGCGGAAAATTAGAAATAATAACATGTACTCACATACTTGTATATCTACATATTTTTATTCTCATATTCCTATTTATAATCATACTTATTTATATAACAACATATATCTATTTATATAGCTGTATATTTGCACATGCATTCACCTATTCACTTATTCTTATTTATATTTATACTTATATTCTATTTATATATACTCACATACTTGTATATTCACATATCTTTATTCTCATATTCTTATGTATATTCATACCTATGTATATAACAACATATATCTATTTTATTCACTTATTCTTATTTATATTTATACTTATATTCTTATTTATATTTATATTCGCATATTTTATGTAACATGACACATGTAGCACAACGAATATGACAACATGACGCATATATTACTTACCTACTACTTACCTACTACTTACCTACTATCCACCTGTTATTTACCTGCTCATATTTACCGCTAAACATTCAACATTTATAGGTAAACGCACCTATTTTCACAAGGAACACTAATGTACAAACATACAAACATACAAGCACAGCTATGTATATCCATAGATTTGGGCACCTATCTTATTCTTATTTTATTTCGGATTGCTTGTGTCGCGCTTCAACTTTAAAATTCGAATGTTTCTGTCTTACTGGTAGCTTGCCTTGCCGTTTTACTATTTTGCTATTTTGCTATTTCACCATCTTTCTACTATTATACCCTTTTACATTAATCTTCTCAATCTTCTCATATTTCACTTCCGCTTTACCTTCACTTGCAGCCCTGTATTTTCACTTGTACTCTCACCTTTTTCTGCATTTCAACACACACTCATACATTCAAACTTAAACTAAGGAACTCAATCTTAATTAAATCACAGTTAGGATGTGGTGCGACGCCCAAAATTGCCTAAACTACCTAAGTTACTCAAGCACGGTGCATTTATCGGATTGTTATCTAATTTAAATAATTTAAGTAAGAAAGAACTCAAACAATATTAAATACCAATCGTGCACACGAGCTGATGAATTAACAATGGTGAACAGAAGGAAACACAAATATCAAAACAGTAACAAGCATCTAACTAAGGCACAACTCTGTTGCAATATTATCACACTATTACAACATTACAACAAACAAACAAACTAAACAAATTCAGCAACAGTATGCGCAAATTAGGGAGCAAGGGCCCATGCATGAGCGGGATGGGTAAGATTAAAATTAGAAAAATCAAGACAAATCTAAATCTAACAAGCTAACAATTTAACAACTCAATAAGTTAGGTATAAGACATACACTACGCGCACCATCTTAAACGAGCAAACCAGGAACAAACAGTGCAGGCAAACCAAGACAAATTTAATTTAATTAATTTAACTAAGTTAAGCAATTTAATTTAATTTAATGAACCGAATTAAATAATTAAATAATTAAATAATTAAATAATTTGTTGGGGCAATATCGCTCTTGACGAGAATCTCGTGGAGTTAGATATTGTTCCCGAGGAAATAAAAAACGATAGGTTTTGCCGGACTTCCGACGGAACAATAAACTTATATTTAAACGCAAAATGAACTGTACATTTGTCAAAAGTATTAAATTTAAATCGTACAACACACACACAAATCAAAACTGTCTTTTAATTTAACCAAGTAACTTATTAAAAAACAAAAATAGAAGTCTCCGAAGCAGTACGTGTTACTGTTCGTTTAAGTAATCGCGAGGATAACTCAAAAGCGAAATATCGTTTAGTTTGCCGAAGTTGCTGAGTACAATTCGGAACAACGAGTGTCAGTTAATCGTCGCGGAACCAAGACATATATCGTTGGAGGCTGCCTCCGCCCCCCCGCGTCACCCTCGCCAAGATGCTCAGCATTCGCGCGAGCGAGACAGAACGCTCGTTCCAAAACCTTTTAACCGTTGTTCGAACATAATTAAATAAATGCGAGCAATGACACAAGCAGCGACTTTGACACACACATAGCATATATATATACATATATATATATATGTATAAATATATGCGACAGCCATTAGACAGGGAACTTAAGGCCTTAGCCTAACGCCGATCATTCTGCGCTTAATTGCAAAGATAATTACGAACGCAGGAAGGCTAGTTCTCATGTCAAGTAAAGCTGGCCTAAAAATGGCCTAAAATGGCCTGGGACTGGCCTAAACCCGAAGTACTTGTTTAGACGAATGAATCTAACCAGGACAATCGGGTGGGTGGTAGATTAATTGACAAATTGGTTAAGCAATTGATCAACTAATTGAAAATTAAGCTAGCACTAGCTAAGACAAACTAAATTAAATTAAATTAACAAGTCAAATCACACGTGGCACAAACCAATAAATAATCAAGCAGCAAGCCAAATTAGGTAAATTAAAACCAAACCCAAACCAAACCAAACCAAGCCAAACAAATAAATAAGTAAAAAACGAAAGATCGGCTGAAATAAGTTAAGTCATAAATCACGCTCCCACCAATGAATAAGGGCATGCCGCATCCAAAGATAAATCAAACTAAATTAAAGTAGGCTGGAGTAGGCAAATCGAAAATACGCCAGGCCACAACTAGATAGGAAACTCGACGATTTAAAACTCCAATAAACACAACACAATTCAATATAGGAATCTTAAAATTTTAAACTTTAATTTTTTAATTTAACCTCAAACCTAAACGCTAATTGAATATTAATGGTAACACTAACATGAGATAGGGCAAACCAAGCGGGAGCAACGAGCAAATAATATAAATGATATATCAAACAGGAAAGCAATCTAATCTAAATCAAACTCAAACATAAATTCGACTAAACCTAAGCTTAAAACTAAGACTTAAAACCTGATTTAAAGTTAAAATGTTACATGACAAAGGGGCAACCAAAAGGTAGGCTCACCCAAGGAAAATACAACGGGACCATTAAATTAAAAACTCGCAAACCAAAACACAAAACACAACAAAACGCAAAACGCAAACCAATTAAACGATAAACCAACCAACTAGGAACTAAATCAATTTAACAAGCTCAATCTAACAAGTTTAATATAATAAGTTATTATAATCTAACAAGCTTAGTATATAATTATTATTATTATTATTATTATTAAATAAATTAAATCAACTTAAACTCTGTAAAGGAAGCAGCGTAAACAGAAGCCGGAGGAAGCACGAACAGAGGAAAGTAGTTTGGTTTAGCTAAGGAATGAGAAGTGAGTGGAATACGCTAGCACGTTTTTAGCATGGGCGCGCAAATGTTCCAACAAACAACAAGACAGTGCATGAAAGGGGAAATGGGTATTGACGGTCATAAATCAGGAAGTGGAGTAGCGATAAACTAATGGAACAGACAAATTGCAGAAAAACAGGCACCCCTCCAAACTAGGAGGCAAGCAACGACGACTGAGAGATGATGCGAGCGGCGAGACAGGGCTGAGCAATAGGTTGGACTCCAACTCCAAGAGAAGAGGTAGCAGGCAGCAGCTGATCTGGAACAAACAGATAAAGTTAGAGTCGGTAAGCTAGTCAGACTGGACGTAAATGGAACAAACGGCGTAAAAAACAAGTAAGTGGAAAGATTACTTAACTTAACCTAACATGAGGCGAACAAGGCGCAGGATGCCGGTCCAGCGAGGATAGCTGAAACAGGTAAATTAAAATCTGGATTAGTGCACTAAACGGATAGGTACAGCATTAAAACAATACGGGGGTAAGCAAGAAATAAATAATTTATACTGGCCTGGTAATGCGATGCGGAAGGTGGTGCACGGATGACGAATAAGCATGGTAAAAAGCTAAACTAAGCAAACAAACCGCATCCAGCCAAGACAAACAAACAGCAGGCGCAAAGGAGTCAGGACAACAAAACGTGAGATGCATACGAGGAAACTCAACAGGGAGACAACGAAGCTGGTAACGGCCAGATGAAAGACAGACAACGTACGACAAGAAGGCAACACATCCGCACACGCGCGATAGACACACACGGACGGACAGATAGGCAAAGGAAACGCAAAACGAATGTGCAACAACTAACGGGCAATGACAGCGCTAACGGGAAGGAACACCCTCCAAGGTGCGTTCCACTTCCTCCTTCATCATCATGACAAGTTTAACAAAGCGAAGAATGGCGTTACGGTGACTTGCTTCACCAAGTAGCACGGACACGAAGTTTAGGGGAGTAAGAGGGCCGGTAACAGCATACAAAGTTGAACGCTCGGGCTCCCAGCACGAGCAGGAAAAAAGGGTATGATAAGCGTCATCCTCAATCCCGGATTGACAAAACCAACAGACGGGGGACGAAATACGATTGATACGATGAAGGTAACTGGCAAAACAGCCATGGCCTGTCAAGACCTGAGTAAGATGAAATGACAAAAGACGGGGACCACCGGAAGTGATCCAGAAACCTAAATCTGGGATAAGGCGACGTGTCCAATCACCATTGGAGCAAGTGCTCCAGGAAGATTGCCAATCGCGAAGAGCGAGGAGATCGACAGTGCGAGGAACATCTAAACTATCAGCGAAAGGATCGACGTGGAAATAGGCAGTGCGAAGATGAATAAGAAACTCCCAAGGAGTACAACCGGACAGGACACACAGAACTGAGGTGGAAACGGTGCGATAGGCGCGACAAATTCGGAGGAGGCCAACGCGCTGAGTTGAATGCAGGCGAGATAGGACGCGGGTGAAGGCGACAGCCTCAAACCAAACAGGAGCAGCATAAAGGACTATAGATTCAACAACGCGGTAATACAGGATGCGACCAGTGTAACCACAGCCGTGCAAGTTAGGAAGGAGACAAGATAAGCGTTTTGCGACAGCCAAGGCCTTGGTACAAACTTTATCAACATGCTGGGGATAAAGGCGGCTGTTCCCGAAGAGAACACCGAGATAGCGTACAAAGGGAGAAGTTTGAATAGTATGTGAGCCGTGAATCAAGGATATTCCACGAGGAACACGGCGACCGGTAAGAAGAATCGCCTCGGTCTTATGGGTGGCTAAAACTAGACCCTGAGAGGTGTACCAGCTACCCAAAATGCGAAGACACTCCTCTGCAAGGGAGCGCAGGCGGGACAAGGAGCGGGCAACAATTACGAGAGCCATGTCGTCGGCAAAACCGACAGTAATGGCGCCACCCGGAAGAATAAGATCCAATACACCATCATACGCTAGAATCCACAAGAGTGGGCCAAGAACGGAGCCCTGGGGAACACCAGCAAAAACTGGCACCTCAATCCAACTACCGTCAGAAAGAAAAGTTCCAACCTGGCGATTAGACAAATAACTAGCAAGAGTACGAACCAGAGAAGGGGGAAAACTCCGGGACACTGCAGCACGGAGTATATTGTCCCATTTTAGGGTATTAAAGGCATTTTTTACGTCTAAAGTCACAAGGAGACAGTGACAATTGGAAAAACGAGCGCGATCCCACTCAGAGGTCACCACGCGCATCGCCTGCATGGTGGAACGGCCTGATAGAAAACCGAACTGACGGGGAGAAAAACCGCCTGAAACACGAACTGCCTCGAGAAGACGTTCTCGGATACAATACTCGAAGCCCTTACTCATATGGGGCAACATGCACAAAGGGCGCAAGTCACCAAAAGTGTTAAACGGCTTATTAGCCTTAGGAATCAGTACCAAACGGCCGCTTTTCCAAGCAGAGGGAAAATAGCCGTGGGAGTAGCAGGAATTGAAGAGCTTTGTTAACCAGTTGAGGGCAACCCTACCAACAACGCGTATGACTTCGCCGGACATGCCATCGGGTCCAGGAGCTTTTTTAGGACCAATACGAGCGAGAGAATAGGCCACGGTGAGAGGACAAATAGGTGCATCAGAACCATCTGGATTCACAAATGAATTGTGATGCAAGGAGGGAGACAAAATAGGCGAGGAAACAGATTGAACTGAAGAAAAAACGGAAAGAGAGGAAGCAGACATGGAAGGAGAAGAATCCGGCACGCAAACAAATAAAGCTTGCATCGCCAATCGAAACTCCTCGCGGTTGAGGGACACTGGAGGCTGGTTACCTCGCAACTTCTTCATCATAGACTTGTACGGGCGACCCCATACATCGGAACGAACCTCGCCTACCATCTCTTGGGAACACTCGTTTTTACGACGACGCAAGAGAGAGTGGAAGGTGCGACGGGCCAGAAGATATGCAGGAAGGGCAAGTTCGGAGGCGAGTGCAGAATCGCGAGAAAGAGTATAGCGATACAGATCACTAGCTTTTCGGGTCTCACGGCGCAGGATGGACAATTCTTCATTCCACCAAGGAGCGTCGCGACGCTTCTTACGGCGCAAAGGGAGAGAGGGGCGCAACGAGTCAAAAAGAGATTGGAGACAAGATAGTTCGGAGTCAATCTCAGCCGGTGAAAAGAAGTGTGACGAGTCAGAAAAATCGCGAGTGCAAAAGGACGACGAAGATAGAGTTTCGAACCATATATCGAGGTCAACAGGAGTTGAACGGGGAAACCAGGGAAAATCTGATGGGGAAGAAGATGAAGATGAGCCAGGTATATCATGAGCAAGGGAGGAAAGCGAGAAATTATGCAACAGGAAAGAGTGATCAGAGCCGGTAAAATCTGGAAGAACATCAGATCGAATTAAGCGAGATAACAAAGGTAAGGAACAAACAGCAAAATCTATTCTAGAGGAATAGGCACCACGGTGAAACGAGGGACCACCATCGCTACAGATGGGATCAACACCTAACTCAGAGAAAAGTAGTTCGAGAAGACGACCGCGGGAATCCAAGGACCCGGAGCCCCAAGTGGGAGAACGGGCATTAAAATCACCACAAAGTATGAAGGGTTTGGGAGAGCGAAGAATATAGGAGGACAAGGCGGCTAAAATATGGTCAAGAGCAGAGGAGGAGAGATTCGGAGAAAGATAACACGACCCTATGCAAAAATCACGAGTTTCCACCAAGACAAAACCATCCCCGCGACCAGAACAATGAACGACACCAAAATCGGAAGAGGAATAAGGACGGAACCATATAGCGCATCGGGAATCCAAACTCACGTGCCACTCACTCCGGATTTCATACGGCTCACAGATACAAACGAAATCCGCACAACGCTCGCCCGCGGTCTGCCAAAGGAGATCCTGAGCGAGACTGCAATTGTTGAGGTTCAATTGGAGAACAGACACGGGAGAAGACATACTGCAGGAGAAGTATACCTAAAAAGAAACCAGAGTTAAAAAGAGCAACATAAATGGCGCACGAAAGTAGGTAAAGTACAATCTAGGTTAGGAAAATGACAGGTTAGGAAAATGACAGGTGAAACACTTACCAATGTAATGGGAAAGCGAGCAAGCCGAGATGATTGCGCACACGACGAACAAACAGCAAGGCAACAAGCTATAGAAATGGCAGCTGGGCAGAAAGGTGGATAAATAAGCAAAACTTGAGGCGCACAGCAAAGGTGTTGAGACAAAGCTAGCAAAGCAAGCCACAGCAGAAGTAAGTAATCTAGAACAAAAATCAGAATTAAAATCAGAATTAAAATCAGAGCAAGTCACGGCAAGGGAAATAACATGCAAGAGCAGAAGAATGGGAGGGATAATAGGACAAAAGGAAACAGACAGGAAAGCAGAGTAAGTAAAGTAGGAGTTAGAACAGGAAGAACACCAGTCAAATTAACAGAGGAGGTGCGTGAGTGGCGGCAAAATGAGAAAACAAAGCAGGTGAGGACATAAGATAAGACAAAAGGGGAAATAAGGACAGAGCACAGGCATATGCACATGCACAGCAAGTAACATAAGACTAACAATGCTTAATAAACAGTTTGCAATGGTAGGTCGGTACAAGATAGGGATTTTTTGTTAACCTATCTTCCACTAAATATCACATTAAATTGGAACTAAACTAAACTTTAAACTTTACTCACCCACAGTAAGAGTCACGGGGAAACCGAAAGCAGAAGTGAATACAAGGGAAAAGGAAGGTGGCAAAGATTACAGGTACGCAGGCAGATTCAGAAATTAAACAGCAGCAAAACAATTCGCGACGAAGGCGAAATCCAGCAGGGCCGGATCAGGCTAGAAGAAAGAAAAGCAGATTAAAAACACAGACTAAATACAAATGCAGCATCAACGCTGAGAAACTAAACACAGGATAAAGGAAACCTAGAATAATTAAGTATAAATACCTATAGAAACAACGAGGAAATAGAGGAATACAGCAGCAACAAAACTGGAAACAGATCGCCAACAAACTAGAAATTAAAAGTATACAAGTTAATCAACAATCAACCAGGCAAAGGGGCGATCAATTAAAAGGCAGGATAAACAAGATACAAACAAATAAACTAAAATTAATAGATAAAATCAAGGCACTCACCAACGGGCGATCGCGGAAGACGAACAAAATGGCGAAAAAACGGCAATGCACTTGCTGGTCGGTAGAAAATGGTTCAACCCTGACACAGGACGCAGGTAGAAAGAAATTAGGAGCAGCCGAAAGGGAAAGTGGAGTGACAAGCAGGGAGAGAGAGAAGGGAAACTCACCGCCAACAGTGACAACGTGAATGCAGTAGGGAACGGCAAGCGATACCAAGCGGCGGCGTACGGAAGCAGACTCAGGCAAACACAGCGGCGGACAAAGAAAGCAAACGGAAGCGAAAGGGTTGTTGCAGAACTTCACTGTGCAAACCTTCGTAGATAATATTACAAAAGTAGCGGAGATTTGCCACATTTCTCGAATTACAGCGACCACAACACACACATAATGCATAAGGCATAGTGCATAATGCATGACACATAATATACATATACCTATATTTATCCTATATTTGTATGAAAATTCAATTCAAACTTCAAATTTCAAATATTCAAGTTTCAGTCGCCGGGACGAAGCTGCGCGGAGCCATTGAAAACGCTCGCTCGGATCCCTTTTCTCTTCGTAAAGTTTGTTACTAAAGACAGAAATTGGCGACCACCACCAACAACGAGTGGCTGCAGCACCGATTAGTCGGCCAATACACGCAAATCGCCAACTCTAAATTTTAAAATTTTAAAGTTAAAATAAAAGTTAAATCTATAAATTTTCACCAAAATTTTAAATTTTAGTTCAACCTTCAAGCGATGAAACCACGCACGCACCATGATTGCGCGACTCCTGACAAATCGCAGAGGTTAACGCGAGATCAGGGGAAACTCTCGTGATGTTCACCGCGAAGAAGGCAGAGCAAACCATCGAAATCTGCTCCTTCGAAACCTTTTTCTTGTGATTTTTCGATACCTATAACGTAGGAAGCGGAAATTCCCAGCGATATTGAGTAGCTATCACTTCAATTAATCTAGCAATATATGCAGTTTCAACCTACGATCTTCGAAGTTATTATTAAATTGTGAATTTCAAAATCTTTGACGTGACTTCTCAAAAGCCAGTCCCTCAGACGGCGCGATCACGCGCGCAACATGACAGTGTGATTTTCCGAAGCTCTTGACGTTGCCGCAGGACCGCAAATTATCTCGCGGTGTTTCGCCGCGACGGAGGTGGGGGGAGGCAACGAAAACCGCTTTCGCGTATCTCCTTTCTTCGTAAATTTTTTCGCTCTTTCCTCGTAAATTTTATCGATGTCGGTAAGGTAGGAATCGATAATTGTCAGTAATATCGGACGGATATAAACCTAATCAATTCAATAATCAATAAAATTTGTGCTGAATTTAGCTTACGAATCTTCAAAGTTATTGGAATCTAGAAATTTTTTCTAAAATCTAGTTTTCTTGAAATCAACTCTCCCAAACGACGCGGTCACGCGCCCGTCGTGAGTAGGCGAATTTCGGATACACGCGGTGGTTGTCGCGGGACCGCGAAACCGCTCGCAACGTTTTGGCCGCAGCGAAGCTGCACGGAACCGCCACCGAAAACGCTTCCTCGGACCCCTTCTTCAGCGTAAATCTTGTTACCAAAAGGCAGAAATTGGTGACTATCGTCTATAACGAGTGGCTGCAATACCGATTAGCTGACCAATACACGCAAATCGCCAACTCCGAAATTTAAATTTAAATTTAAATTTTAAATTTTAAATCCATAAATTTTCACCAAATTTTAGTTTTTCGATCTCAACTTTCAAGCGACGAGATCACGCGCGCACCATGATTGCGCGACTCTCGACAAACCGCAGAGGTTGACGCGAGATCAGGGGAAACTCTCGTGATTGTTCACCGCGAAGAAGGTAGAGCAAATCATCGAAATCTGCTCCTTCGAAACACTTTCCTCGTGATTTTTCGATACCTATAACGTAGGAAGCGGAAATTCCCAGCGATAGTGAGTAGATATCAATTCAATTAATCTAGCAATATATGCAGTTTCAACCTACGATCTTCGAAGTTATTACTAAATTGTGAATTTCAAATTTTGACGTGACTTCTCAAAAGCCAGTCCCTCAGACGGCGCGATCACGCGCGCAACATGACAGTGTGATTTTCCGAAGCTCTTGACGTTGCCGCAGGACCGCAAATTATCTCGCGGTGTTTCGCCGCGACGGAGGTGGGGGGAGGCAACGAAAACCGCTTTCGCGTATCTCCTTTCTTCGTAAATTTTTTCGCTCTTTCCTCGTAAATTTTATCGATGTCGGTAAGGTAGGAATCGATAATTGTCAGTAATATCGGACGGATATAAACCTAATCAATTCAATAATCAATAAAATTTGTGCTGAATTTAGCTTACGAATCTTCAAAGTTATTGGAATCTAGAAATTTTTTCTAAAATCTAGTTTTCTTGAAATCAACTCTCCCAAACGACGCGGTCACGCGCCCGTCGTGAGTAGGCGAATTTCGGATACACGCGGTGGTTGTCGCGGGACCGCGAAACCGCTCGCAACGTTTTGGCCGCAGCGAAGCTGCACGGAACCGCCACCGAAAACGCTTCCTCGGACCCCTTCTTCAGCGTAAATCTTGTTACCAAAAGGCAGAAATTGGTGACTATCGTCTATGACGAGTGGCTGCAATACCGATTAGCTGACCAATACACGCAAATCGCCAACTCCGAAATTTAAATTTAAATTTAAATTTTAAATTTTAAATCCATAAATTTTCACCAAATTTTAGTTTTTCGATCTCAACTTTCAAGCGACGAGATCACGCGCGCACCATGATTGCGCGACTCTCGACAAACCGCAGAGGTTGACGCGAGATCAGGGGAAACTCTTGTGATTGTTCACCGCGAAGAAGGTAGAGCAAATCATCGAAGTCTGCTCCTTCGAAACACTTTCCTCGTGATTTTTCGATACCTATAACGTAGGAAGCGGAAATTCCCAGCGATAGTGAGTAGATATCAATTCAATTAATCTAGCAATATATGCAGTTTCAACCTACGATCTTCGAAGTTAGTACTAAATTGTGAATTTCAAATTTTGACGTGACTTCTCAAAAGCCAGTTCCTCAGGCGGCGCGATCACGCGCGCAACATGACAGCGTGATTTTCCGAAGCTTGACGTTGCCGCAGGATCGCTAACTCTCTCGCGGTTTTTTTTCGCCGTGACGGAGGATGGGCGGAGGCAGCGAAAATCGCTCTCGCGTATCTCCTTTCTTCGCAAATTTTTCGCTCTTTCCTCGTAAACTTATCGACGCCGGTAAGGTAGGAATCGAAATTGTCAGTAATATAGGATTGATACAAACCTAATCAATTCAATAATTAACAGAATTTGTGCTGAATTTAGCTTGCGAATTTTCAAAGCTGTAGGGATCTAAAATTCTTCTAAAACTCTAGTTTTCCTGGAAACAACCCTTCTAAAACGACGCGGTCACGCGTCCGCCGGGAGTAGGCGAATTCCGGATACACGCGGTGGTTGTCGCGGGTCGCGAACTCTCTCGCGGTTCTTCGCCGCGACGGGATTGCACGAAGTCACCGAAATCGCTCACTCGGAGCTTTTTCACCGTGAACTTCCGCTGCCGGTAATGCAGAAACCGATAATTCTCAGCAATATTCGGTGGTTATAAATCAAATCAATTCAACAATATATGCAAACTTCAACTCTCAATCCTCGTAGTTATTAATTGTAAACTTCTAAATTCTGGTTTTCTCGAAATACAATTTTCAAACGGCGCGATCACGCGCGCTTCACTACTGCGCGATTTTCGGAAATTCCCGGTGGTGCCGTGGAACCGCGGAAGCTCTCCCGGCGTCACGCCGGGACGGAGTTGCACGAAGCTACCGAAATTGTCCTTCGCATCTTGTTCTTCTTCCTCGTAATCTGTCACCGAAATATAGGAATCGGTAATTCCCAGGAGTAGCGAGGGGCTACAAAACAAATCAATTTAACAATATATTCAAACTTCAGCTTGAATAGCGACGAAACCTCCGAACGATCAAATGTCGACGATACGAGGAATTCGGGTGTTCACCTGGTCACAGTACCATTAGGGGACATTTCGGAAACCGAGTAGAAGCGGCAGGAGAGAGGGAGGAGAACCAAAAACAGAAAATTCGAGCTCGAAGTGAGTTACGAACAGCGAAGCGGCTCAAGTTCCGATCCGAGAGGCCACGGAGCGTTGCTGGCAACTTCCGGTTGCCTCTCTCGCAGGGGCAACAAGTGGAAGCAGCGACAAAATGGCGGGCAACGCTGGGAGAAACGAACCGAGAGGGAGAATAACTTCCGAATGATCAAATGTCGACGATACGAGGAATTCGGGTGTTCACCTGGTCACAGTACCATTAGGGGACATTTCGGAAACCGAGTAGAAGCGGCAGGAGAGAGGGAGGAGAACCAAAACAGAAAATTCGAGCTCGAAGTGAGTTACGAACAGCGAAGCGGCTCAAGTTCCGATCCGAAAGGATACGGAGCGTTGCTGGCAACTTCCGGTTGCCTCTCTCGCAGGGGCAACAAGTGGAAGCAGCGACAAAATGGCGGGCAACGCTGGGAGAAACGAACTGAGAGGGAGAATAACTACCGAACGATCGAATGTCGACGATACGAAGAATTTGGGTGTTCACCTGGTCACAGCACCATTAGGGAACATTACGAAGACTGAGTTAAATCGACAGGAGAAAGTGAGGAGAAACAAAGCAAAACAGAAAATTCGAGCTCGAAGTGAGTTACGAACAGCGAAGCGGCTCAGGTTCCGATCCGAAAGGAGGCGGAGCGTTGCTGGCAACTTCCGGTTGCCTCTCTCGCAGGGGCAACCAATGGAAGCAGCGACAAAATGGCGGGCAACGCTGGGAGGAACGAACCGAGAGGGAGAATAACGACCGAGCGATCAAAATCGACGAGGCGAGGTGCTAAAATGCCCAGGTGGTTGCATAGCTACAGGGGCAGTATAGAACCGAGCGGAAACGATCAGAGAAAGCGAGGAAAACAAACCAGAAAGGAGCAGGAGTCAAAACCGATGCCTTGACGGATCTACGAGCATGGGAAATTTTCGGTAGCGAGCGGTCAAAGTTCCGACCCGGAAGGAAACGGAACGTTACTGGCAACCTTCGGTTGCCCTATTGCAGGGGCAACTAATGAAGGCAGAAACAACGGCGGGCGACGCTACCGGAAATGACTCGAAAGCTCGGACAGACCTTTTAATCGGAGAGCGCTGGAACAAAGAACCCGATCGTCAGCCTGGTCACAGTACCATTAGGGGGCGAAACGGGAACTGAGGGAAAGTGCTCGAAAAGAGAAAGGAAACGAAATACCGAGAGCAATGGGCTCAGACAGCGTTGTGAAAGAGGACTGGGACGAAGTAGGAAACGCGGTAAAAGGGACCGGGGCATCGGCGGGGGTGGGGAGCACATGCGAAAACTAAATGTAACAATTAGAGGGAAAATGGAAGTACGATGAGACAAGAATAAGGGTATAGGGGATGCGCATAAGAAAAGAGAAGGGAAAATAAGATCTCAGCACTTACAACTAATCACTAGATATTACTTATTATTTATTATTTATTCATATATACATCTAATTACCAGTTTAACTATAATTATTATAACATATTACCTCATTGAGGCTATATATATATATATATATATACATATAAGTATGCGGTCAGGCTTCGAAATCAGCTCACCTTTGCGTACCTGCGGAAGCAATGAAGTATTATTAACGGTAGAATATTAAAGCCGCGCAAGCAGAAACATAGGGAACGGAACAGGGAAGGAACAAACAGGAAATAGGGGGTGGGAGGGGAGGAGGCTGAGGAAGCAAACAAACAAATAAGGAAACAAGGAATAATAAAATAATTATAGAAAGGAATAAATATAGGATACTCGGAATCATAATATAGAGATAAGATAATAGACAGGATCAAGCGTTGCGGGGGCGGGGGGGGGGGGGGGCGGAAAACGAGAATATAGCTTAAGCGAACAGGGCGAGGCTTATCATAGAAGAAACAAACATAAGACAACTAGAAGTATAGTATATATAGACAACAATAACAGTCAGAATAGCGTTTGCGGGGGCGGGGGCGGGGGCGGGGGTGGGGGGGGGGGCGGAATAGCGATATATAGCTTATCGAACAACAAGTTAGACTTACCTTACATACTTACCTCTTAATATCAAGTCGACAGCGACACTTAGGTGCGAAATGGTGGGGAGAGGTCGCGGATTTTTGGCCGTATGTTCTCGCCCACCGAGAGGAGGCGCCGGGTGGACGTTACAAGTTCAGCTGGAGATCGGTGCGACACGCACGGGAGTCTCCCCTAGTTCTTGACGTGCCTCTCGGGCCAAATCACTTTGGTTGAGGGCATCCATTCCTCACACATGGAACACATTCGCGGGGGGGGGGGGGGGGGAGAGTTCTCTTTCACAACAGCGAGCGATGGCCTAGTCCAGGTACACTATGCCTCACCCGGTAAGGAAGCCTGGCGGGTTGCCGCCAACCCCTGCTCTGCGGAGACAGTTTTAGTGAGTAGGCCGTGGAAACCGCCCCCTCTTCTAGGGGCGCCGGAAGCGGGAGTCTCACACTACCTGGGCCGTCTTCCCAGGTGTCCGTTACTGGATTTCTGTCTTCCTTAAACAAAAAAAAAAAAAAAAAAAAAGTAAGAAGCCAGGCCGGCGCATGCAGAGAATAGACATTGGACGAATTTGTTGGCCGTGGAAAACCAGCAGCAAACAACAGCCACCCCGACTGCCCGAACAGCCAGGATCAGCAACTGGCAGAGATGGCACCCTCAAATATACGGCCAGAAGAAGCTATCGTCGTACCAAATTCCCAGTGCAAAAATAAGTGATAAGTGCTCCCCTCTGCCCCTCCTTAATAGAGACATACAAACTCAAGTGAAGTCCCCAAAAGCCCCAACAAACTCTGCGAATGCGAGAAATACCAGGGAAGCCAATTTTTCCTCCATAAAAATTGACTTTTCCTAGGGGGGGAGGTGTGACGTCGGGCCTCCGACGCTGACATAGAATATAAGACACGTATGTAGCCATAGAATATAAGATATGAATGTAACCATAGAATATAAGACACGTATGTAGCCATAGAATATAAGATATGAATGTAACCATAGAGTGTAAGACATGTATGTAACCTTAGCCGTAAGACATTATTCACGCCATGTTTAACCATAGTTAATCATATAGAGATAGGGAACAATATGTAAGCAAGTAGCGTAGGAACCGCTCGACATTCCTTTCCCACAAGATAAGTCCTTTCCTCGAACTCAATCCCATAAATATCCTCCCGATAATCCAACTCATAAACATCCTCTAACCAAATTAATCATGATACCCTTATCGACAACAGACCATAACATCCTCTCACGACAACTCCTACATCTCGTCTTACAAACACCCTTCAAGATAAACTAATCAGAATATCCTTATCGACACCTAGCCATAACATCCTCTTACATCAGCCAGAACCTTCTAGAAAGATTTCCTTTGTCCTCAACCACTATAAAACCCAGCTCATTCCTTACCACCCAGAGTCAGTTGGCGCCAGTCCGCCCTAGTCTGCATACCGGTAACCTCAGTGCTAGGTAATCCCGCCTGAGGCCCGTCCAGTCACCCAGTATCACATCAGCCCAGCCTGATTCCTAGGGAGTCGTAAACGACTACCCATTTCGTCGAGCGAGTAAGCATAAGAATATATTATAAAGGAACAATACACATATCTACCTATATACAATCGAGGATTTATTATTGGAGAATATACAATTATATAATTATACTGTTGTCTTCAATCTTTAATACCTGCACGATTTGAATTATACTATCGCAACCTCCGAGCTTCCGTGATAAATCACGCAAGACGAGCCTAACAGCTACGACGAGGACATAGAAATACTTCAACGTCTCCAACGACAGCTGCTTCCACGGGACCCAGGGCCACGACGTAAGCCGGCGAGCTACGCTAACCCAAAAGCTGAGCAAAATAATTAAAGGATACAGTCAGCGAGGCGAGTGAAATAGCACATTATTTCACTGGACACCCCTGGCCGTAACATCCGATGCGAGACAATGTCCCTCCGGCATAGTCGGTTCGGTGAAACGACGACTGACAACCTATATAAAAAACAATTAAAACCTATAGAAAAACGTATCACTAGAACATTTATACCATTTTGGCACGTTCGGATTCATAATTGACGAAATTATCGAAAATTTTTCGTTCCGCATAGTCGGTTCGGTGAATCGATGACTGACAACCAATACAAAAAACGATAAAACCTATAGAATAACATGTTACCAGAACATTTATACAATTTTGGCACGTTCGGATACATAAATAACAAAGTTATTGAAAATTTTTCGTTCCGCATAGTCGGTTCGGTGGACCGTCCGTGTGACGTCGGGCCCCCGACGTTGACATAGAATATAAGACACGTATATAGCCATAGAACGTAAGATATGAATATAAGAGTATGTAGCCATAGCATATAAGATATGAATGTAACCATAGAGTATAAGACATGTATGTAATCTTAGCCGTAAGATATTATTCACGCCATAGTTAATCACATAGAGATAAGGAAGCAAGTAGCGTAGGAACCGCTCGACATTCCTTTCCCACAAGATAAGTCCCTTCCTCGAACTCAATCTCATAAACATCCTCCCGATAATCCAACTCATAAACATCCTCCAGCCAAATTAATCATGATACCCTTATCGACAGCAAACCACAACATCCTCTCACGACAACTCCCGTATCTCGTCTTACAAACATCCTTCAAGATAAACTAACCATAACATCCTCTTACATCAGCCAGAACCTTCTAGAACATCCTTATCGACACCTAGCCATAACATCCTCTTACATCAGCCTGAACCTTCTAGAACGATTTCCTTTGTCCTCAACCACTATAAAACCCAGACCATTCCTTATCATCAAGAACCAGTCGGCGCCAGTCCGCCCTAGTCTGCATACCGGTAACCTCAGTGCTAGGTAATCCTGCCTGAGGCCCGTCCAGTCATCCAGTATCACATCAGCCCAGCCTGATTCCTCGGGAGTCGTAATCGACTACCCATTTCGTCAAGCGGATAAGCGTAAGAGTATACCATAAAGGAACATTGTCCATATTTACATATACAATCAAGGATTTATTGGAGAATATATCATTATATAATTATAATTGTTGTCCACTATCTTCAAATACCTGCACGATTCGTATCATACTATTGCAACCTCCGAACTCGCGTGATAAATCACACGAGGCGAGCTTAATAGCCACGACGAGGACATAGAGATACTTCAACGACAGCTGCTTCCACGGGACCCAGGGCCACGACGTAAGCCAGCGAGCTACGCTAACCCGAAAGCTGAGCAAAAATAATTAGAAGTTATAGTCAGCAAGGCGAGTGAAACCGTACATTATTTCACTGGACAGCCCTGGCCGTAACAAAATTGGTGACAGCGGTGGGATTGACTCAGCACCGTGGAGAGATAGCTGCCTACGTGACATTCAGCGAGTCAAGATTACGAAGCGTGTGAAAGAACAAAGCGGACAAGGAGGTCTCGAGATAAGGAGCGCGCCAGACGTAAGACGACACCGGCCGGACGCTCGACCGTACCGAGCGGGAGATAAGCGCGCCGCATTCCTGAGCGCGCCCGTTCCCACGACGCGCCGGGTCTCACGCTAGCGCGGGTGACGCATCCACTGCCGCCGCAGTAACGCGCTCATTCAGTCACGCTCCTTCGTACAGTTAAGACGTCGAGTTCGCGCTACAGAGTTTTTCGACAAGAGCAGATCTCTAACGTTCTTGACCTTGCAAGCGGTACGTGCGCTTCAAGAGCTGTACTACCTCTTGCCTGGAAGAGGCTTAGGGCATTCTGTCTACAAGATTCGCTAGTTTTCCGCAGATATTTGTGTCACACTTGCGCGTAAAAGCGAAGGTGTTGCCACAGTATCGAAAGAGACTGCGAATTCTTCGCGCTACAGAGTTTTTCGACAAGAGCAGATCCTTAACGTTCTTAACCTTGCAAGCGGTACGTGCGCTACATAGCTGTACTACCTCTTGCCTGGAAGAGGCTTAGGGCATTCTGTCTACAGGATTCGTTAGGTTTCCCGTAGATATTTGTGTCACACTTGCGCGCAAAAGCGAAGGTGTTGCCACGGTATCGAAAGAGGCTGCGAATTCTTCGCGTACAGTATAGTGAATAGCTCAATTACGAGCCGACGATCGCTGTTGGTAACCCGATTTTTGCGCGTTCAAACGCTGGGGAATACGCTAGCCAACAGCATGCCGGTAAGTCATTGAGACTGAGTACAGGAATTGTACTTTTCTTTCGTAAGTAATAAGATTTTCGTAATCGTCATTTGGAAATAGGGGAAAAAGAAGCGTGGCTGCCGCGCGGGCCGGCGAGAAAAGGCGAGGAAGCTCAAGCTCCTCGAAGAGAAGTTTCTACGACAAGTGTTTAAACCGGAAATTGTGACTTTGGATAGTGAATCGGACACTGGGACGTCATTACGCGAAGTGCCGTTACTCAGCTACGACATTTTGGACACAAGAAGTGCCATAAAAGTGTATAACCACAGGGAAGTGCCAGACAAAGTATTGGTGGACTTTTTCCGGGCGTTTCGCGGAAACAATTGGTCGTGTCCGCCTTCGGTAGACGAATTCTGCCGCCCACATGCCGTCGCAACCGGCTGGGACGCAGAAGACGACGCCGATGGAACTCCGTTCGAGGCAAACGGAACCAATGAGTGAGGACGAAATGGCCATGGTACAGAAGCAACAAATTGAAAAAGAGAGGCGCCTTCGAGAGGAGGCCCGAATGCTTGACAGCGAGAGACGAGAATTGGAGGAAGCTCGCCTGCGGAACGAAGCACTGTTAG
The DNA here is from genome assembly GCF_050947335.1 of Megachile rotundata. Lineage (NCBI taxonomy): Eukaryota > Metazoa > Arthropoda > Insecta > Hymenoptera > Megachilidae > Megachile > Megachile rotundata. The sequence continues at coordinate 148,687 of NW_027473487.1, read as the reverse complement.
CCAGAATCCGGAAGGCTGAACAGAGCCAAGGGGCAATACCGAGCAAAAGAGACATTCCCGAGGAATTACCCACGGAAATGGAGGTGCCAAGTGTTGCCGTTGTCAGTGAATCCATCGGTTACACTCTTAACGAAGCGGTAAAAATGGTGCCCGTTTTCAATGGTTCCTCACCTACTTTATTAACATTCACACGGGCGTGTAAAAGAGCCAGGCAGTTAATTCCCGCTCACGCCGAGGGAACTCTGGTCAAACTCATTATTGGACACTTGAGTGGACACGCCGCCGCTGCTGTGGAGGACGAGGAGATCTACACCGTCGCCGAGCTGTGCAACACCCTAAAGGACATCTTCAGACCACAGCGCACCGTCGACTACTACCGTGGCGAATTAGCGAGTATCTACATGAAGAACGGTGAGCACGTTCTAGATTTTATAACCCGAGTAAAAGACTTGCGTGACGCGATCCTCGATTGCGACCGAGGCGCGCCTAACATTGACGAAATCAACAATTTCGCGAAAGGGTGCTTTATTGATGGGTTGATGTCACCCATGCGTTTAGAAGTAAAAGCGGTCGCGGCCGAACCTTTAAAATGCGTATTTCGAGAAGCCATCTCAGCGTTCAAGAGATTAGAGTTAGAAAAGTCGAGACAGGGCCGTACCGAAGTGCGCCGTGTGAATTTCGAACAGCGTGACGGAACTCCCGATTGGCGATCGAGTAGGGACTTTAGGAGAAACGAATCCCCGCGTCGCGTTGATTTCGGAAGGCGTGATCAAAACTCAGAATGGCGCGAACGCCGTTTTAACAGTCCACCGCGTCGCGACTCGTGGAAACCAACATCGCCCGTTCCGCCGCGAAACTACCAGGCGAATCGGGGATTCACGCGATATCCCCGCGGAGATGACAGAAGAGACCCACCGTTGCCTGATAGATTCTGCCGATACTGCAATATTCCGGGTCACGATCTGCACGAATGCAGAAAACGTCGATACAACGAACAAATGCGAAATTCGGGAAACGAGCAAGCCCTCCCGCCCGCGACGAACAAAGGACGGGAGGGCCCAAGCACGAAAACAGTGCACGCGGTCACGTTGGATCACGCCGAATCAACTGTGTCGATTGCTGGGGAGGAACAACAATTCCCCAAATCAGAATAAGCGCGCCGGAGTTAAAATCAGTATCAGTCATGATGGTCGACACTGGTGCCGAACCGAATTTAATAAAACTCGGCGCCCTGAAACCTCACACACAAGTAAACGCCAAGGAGGAAACAAAATTTTCGGGAGTCACATCGCACAATATCACGACTCTTGGCACAACAAACGTTACGTTATTCGGGGAACGATTCGAATTCTACGTGGTCCCCGATTCCTTCCCTATACCCACGCGCGGAATACTGGGACGCCCTTTCCTAGAAAACGCCGACGTTTTGATGAGGAGCCGATGCGTCCGGTGGAGGAACTTAATCCTGCCATTCGACCGGACCAAACCCGATTCTAGGCCAGCACGCCTAAGGGAGATGTTCGGTAAAGTAGAGTTAGATGAAACGTTTGAGCTGGCCGCCGAGCACGACGGCAGCCGCACTCGAGAAATCGGTCGTACTCTCCCCATACATTCAGACGCGACAGAACTAGGCGCAAAAAGTTCACGCGATCAGTACCCATTGCCAACAACGTCCGCACAAATACCAGATCGGAACGATGAAATTAACGACTCCGACACAGACTCATCGGAGTCCGAGACCGAACAGAATAATAACCACGTTACACGGGAGGGACCGATTATAGTTAACATCCGAGATCGGTTAACCATGAGACGAGACAATTTAGTTTGCTTTGTCTCGGTCGATCAGCACCCGTTAGATCAAGGGGGACGGGATCTGGTGAACGAGGGAAAGCTAGAGATCCCGGATGACCTCGAAGTAACCGTTCCACGGGTTATGAGAGGCGCGACTCATAGTATCATCCTTCTGCCAATCGCCACTTATGTAACGCAAAAACCCTCCGCGGACGGTGTATTAGCATGTATACAGTCTCTCTGCAACACCGCAGAAGAGCTAGGATTAAGCTCATTTAGCATATCAAAAATCGATTTCGAGAAGGCGCCATGGGCTTACGTGAACCAAGTATTGTCAGACCTGTTTAGCGAAACGAGGGTTAAGATCTTTGTCTGCGCACACAAAATTCGGATACCATCCGAGGGCGAACGGCGGGGCATACTTATCGAGAACCACGCCTCGGCTTTCGCTGGGCATAAAGGGATAAACAAAACCTACCGAAGGATCAGGGAGAGATATTATTGGCCGACGTTAAAGGGTACCGTGCGGGACTTGGTAAATTCTTGTGTTAGCTGTCAGAAGAAGAAACTAACCAGAGTAAAAACGCGACAACCCATGACAATAACCGACACTCCAGGACAGGTTTTCGATAAGATATCGCTCGACCTCGTTGGCCCTCTACCCTGCACGGAGGCAGGAAACAAATATATTCTCACCATTCAGGACCTGCTCTCAAAATATTCGTTAGCCATACCATTGCAAGACGCGTCAGCCATCGAAACGGCTGATGCATTTATAAATCATTTCGTCTCGCGATTCGGAACACCCAAAGCAATGCTGACCGACCAGGGGGCGAACTTCATTAGCTCCCTGATGAAGGCCATCGCGACAAAACTCAAAATTACGAAATTCCGAACAACAGCGTTTCACCCTCAAAGCAATGGATCCCTCGAACGCTCCCATCACGTACTCACCGAATACTTGAAACAGTATATAGAAAAGAGCGACTGGGACAAGTGGTTAGATTTGGCAATGTTTAGTTATAATACGAGTGTCCATGAGGGCACCCAGTACACCCCACACGAGTTAGTATTTGGCGACCCCGCGCGCGTCCCTACGGCAGATACAATGTTGGTCGAGACAACTAACGAGTCGTACAATCAATACCTGCGAGATTTACAAACTAAGGTGACACAGGTTGTGAGTGATGCGCGTAAGAATCTTATGGATGCAAAAGAAAAATCCAAACGACACTACGATCGCCGTGTGCATGTGGAAAGCTTTAAAGTTGGAGAACGGGTTATGCTATTGAATGATTTGCGCCGCGATAAATTCGACGACGAGTACCTTGGACCGTATGAAATCCGGTGGGTGTTCCCGAACGGAAATGTAAAAATAGTTGTGAAGGGACGAATGAAAATTGTGCATGCGAACCGCTTGAAAAAGTTCAAACCCGCCCCCATCGCGTCGGTATTCACGGCCCACACGTCACCCCCACTCCCGACGACGAACGACAGAAGGAAAACCCCCAGGCCTACAAGGAGTCACTCGTCTTTAGTCCAGCAAACAAAACACTTCACCATGTGGGCTCTAATACTGCTAATCACCATCCACCAAGCATCAGGATTGATTGGCTACGATTGCAGCGGACCAACACTCAACATCTCCACCTTCTCCATCGTCGATCAGCTGGACTGTTCTCCCCAAAGCATTGAGCCATTAACAGAATTAAAGGACATACAATTACTACAATTGGGTGACTTCAACGAGACTCCGGTCATCCAATGCCGATTGGAAATAGACAGGACCATTTATTACTGTGGAATGCATTCACACGTATCAGTGGTACATAACGGACGGCAGCAATACATATTCTCTACGACACACGAGACCTGTCGAAACCTACAAGTAACCGGAACCATAGCAATCACGCCATCAGTACAAGTCACAGGAATTCAGCCGAATTCAACTAGCCACGTTAGCCTGACAATCGCCGGGAGGATTGACACCCAAGGAACCTGTTCTGGGACAACATATGCAGACCCGTACGGATCTTGGACAGACGTGGTAGTTCAGGCATCAGTTACAGTGTCCATCAAAAACTACGTGACACCAGTTAAACTGGATACAAACCAGGTGATTCTTCGATCGGGACAACGCTGCTCGCTGCAGGCGGGAAGCTGCTTGGACGCCGAAGATGGCTACACCTACTGGGATCCAGTGCCCAGCGATTCCTGCCATTTCAACCACTATGATGTCCTCTACGAAGGGCGAGCAGACAAAATAACATCCCGGGAGCAGCAAACACCCACTGTTTATGTGGTTACAGCAGAGGACACAACGTTCGCACTAACGAAAACGCACGAAATAACGCTTTGTGGATACCGGCTAATGAAGACGGAACATCCAAAATTATTTATCGTCGAAACAGCGTCCGACGGGAAGTTCAAGGCAAAAACTCGAACACCCGTCAACAACCTTGACATTTTCACGTATGTCAACTCGAAATTCGTATACGTGGAGCGGCACATCAAGAATCAACTACTGCAATTATACAATGACGTCCTCGAACAAGAGTGCAATCTGGAAAGACAGATAATAAGGAACGCTCTCACCTTAATGCACACATCACCGGAGGAAGTAGCCTACGCAATAACCAAGGCACCGGGACACATGGCCGTTTCATCAGGAGAGGCTATACACGTCATACAGTGCATACCCGTCGCCTGCCAAGTAAGGAAAACGGAGGAGTGCTTTGACGAATTGCCAGTAAAATATAAAAACGAATCTCGGTTTCTCACCCCGAAAAACCACATTCTCACCGCCGCGGGAACCAGGAGAGAGTGCAACTCGCTGATGCCAACCATGTATAAACTGAACGGAGCCTGGTACCGTCTCACACCGGGCCTGACGGAAACAATTCCACCTCAGGCTTTACAATCCATCACCAGACCAACTTGGAAATACGTGGACCCACACAATCTGGCAAATGGAGGCATATACTCAGCCGAAGATCTGAATAAACTGAAAAACCATATTATGTTCCCGATCGAAAAAGCCTCGGTGATCAGCTCGATTGCCCAAGGCGCCACGGGAAGGCAATTCACCACGGGTAGCGTACAAATATCAAACCTACTGGATGCTGCATCAATAGAGAAAATAGCAAAGTCCGCTGGAGAAAAGATATGGTTCACCTTCGTCAAATTCGGGTCGTTCAGCGCGGGCCTCATTAGCATATACCTTAGTATCCGCATTGCAAAACTCATCATCAACTCAATCCTGAACGGAATCGCCCTACACGCAGCCTACGGCTGGAGTCTACACCTGCTGGTCGCCGTTTGGAGCTCCATGACACATTTCTTCCTGTTCCTGAAACGGAAAAACGACGAAAAGCTGAACTTGCCGGACAACGCCGTGGAATGTGTTCCCCAAGAAAAAGAACATTTAAACCCCCAATCAAGCGACAACGTAGACGAAGTGACAAGTGCTCCCCTCTACCCCTCCTTAATAGAGACATATAAACTCAAATAAGTGAAGTCCCCAAAAGCCCCAACAAACTCTGCGAGTGCGAGAAACACCAGGGAAGCCAATTTTTCCTCCGTAAAAATTGACTTTTCCTAGGGGGGGAGGTGTGACGTCGGGCCCCCGACGTTGACATAGAATATAAGACACGTATATAGCCATAGAACGTAAGATATGAATATAAGAGTATGTAGCCATAGCATATAAGATATGAATGTAACCATAGAGTATAAGACATGTATGTAATCTTAGCCGTAAGATATTATTCACGCCATAGTTAATCACATAGAGATAAGGAAGCAAGTAGCGTAGGAACCGCTCGACATTCCTTTCCCACAAGATAAGTCCCTTCCTCGAACTCAATCTCATAAACATCCTCCCGATAATCCAACTCATAAACATCCTCCAACCACATTAATCATGATACCCTTATCGACAGCAAACCACAACATCCTCTCACGACAACTCCCGTATCTCGTCTTACAAACATCCTTCAAGATAAACTAACCATAACATCCTCTTACATCAGCCAGAACCTTCTAGAACATCCTTATCGACACCTAGCCATAACATCCTCTTACATCAGCCAGAACCTTCTAGAATGATTTCCTTTGTCCTCAACCACTATAAAACCCAGCTCATTCCTTACCACCCAGAGTCAGTTGGCGCCAGTCCGCCCTAGTCTGCATACCGGTAACCTCAGTGCTAGGTAATCCTGCCTGAGGCCCGTCCAGTCATCCAGTATCACATCAGCCCAGCCTGATTCCTCGGGAGTCGTAAACGACTACCCATTTCGTCGAGCGAATAAGCGTAAGAGTATATCATAAAGGAACATTACCCATATCTACATATATATATATAATCAAGGATCTATTGGAGAATATACCATTATATAAATATAATTGTTGTCCTCTATCTTCAAATACCTGCACGACTTGAATCATACCATCACAACCTCCGAGCTTGCGTGATAAATCACGCAAGACGAGCCTAACAGCTACGACAAGGACATAGACGCCTCCAACGGCAGCTGCTTCCACGGGACCCAGGGCCACGACGTAAGCCGACGAGCTACGCTAACCCGAAAGCTGAGCAAAATAATCAAAGGATACGGTCAGCGAGGCGTGTGAAATAGCACATTATTTCGCTGGACGCCCCTGGCCGTAACATCCGATGCGAGACAATGTCCCTCCGGCATAGTCGGTTCGGTGAAACGACGACTGACAACCTATATAAAAATCGATTAAAACCTATAGAGTAACGTATCACCAGAACATTTATACCATTTTGGCATGTTCGGATTCATAATTAACGAAATTATTGAAAGTTTTTCGTTCCGCATAGTCGGTTCGGTGAATCGATGACTGACAACCTATATAAAAAACGGTTAAAACCTATAGAATAACGTATTACTAGAACATTTATACAGTTTTGGCACGTTCGGATTCATAATTAACGAAATTATCTAAATATTTTCGTTCCGCATATTCGGTTCGGTGAAACGATGACTGACAACCTATATAATGTTACGTACGCCAATGATTTTTTACTCCTCGAAGATGAATATTCAGGAATAGCCTAAGACCACCGCGAAGCGAGAATCTAGTCTTGCCTAGTTTTTCCAGTTACCAGGGTTTCCTTATTAGGCTTCGCTTGAGAACATCTAACGTCTTCGGACCAACGCGATGAAAAATTCGTTAGACGAAAACGTCGCGTTGATTCGTTCCCACCGTCTCCACCACTACTCGTTTTCTACCCATTTTTGAGCATAAAAAGGGTTGTGGAGAAGACGCCTCGGACCCAGTTAATTCTCGAACGTGGACTAACGAGGAACCTTTGTCAGAGTTTAGTTAGAGTCTTTCACGTTGAATTAAAACTAAGTCACTTTTGAGCAAGATCGGGTTAGAGTCCCCTTCGAGCAACATTGATAACCATACAGTACGTATAGTTTACTGTTAGGCATTTTTTCTAAAGTACTTTCGGGTCCCCGTTTCGCTTGTTTTTCGTTAAAACTGGGCAGGATTAGATTCTCGCTTTGTCGGAGTCGAAACATATTAAACTCAAGTAAAATCAAGTCAAGAACATTTCTTGTAAAAATCACCTTAACCGACAAATACACATAACCATTTGTAATTCCGGTTTTGGGAAAAGAATATATTTTCAACTTTTATTTTTAAACTTAATTATTGCCTTTGTCAATTTATAACCAGTCCTAACAAAACCCACCAGTCGGTATATCTTAGCCGCTCGAGGTATACTGGCATATCTTTGTTACGAGCACAACTACTAACATTTCCTGTGACACCCGGCGTTAGCCATACGTCGGCTAGTTCACATATCATTTTCCTGGGGCACCCGGCGTTAGCCATACGTCGGTACATCCCCGCGTCTTGACCAATCCTGTGACCCCCGGCGTTAGCCATGCGTCGGCTAGTTCACGATAACCAACCTCCTGGGGCACCCGGCGTTAGCCATACGTCGGCTCATCCCCGCGTCTATTTTCCTTTGGCGCTCAGGTTAAGTAACAAACCTGAGTTAGCCTAGTAACACTACTTTGACCAAAATACAACCCCCAGCCACGCGGCTGTGACCCCTCCGGCTCGTGACAATAGAAAACTGGTGACAGCGGTGGGATAGGATATCCGTCTGATAGGGCGCGATATATTCATAATCGAGTACAGTGGAATACGCTGTTGATTGTGAATACCTTTAGGACTTTTTATTAATTGTCTTGTTTGAGGGTTTAACGTCAAGATGAATCAGACACAAGCTAGAGCTTCGTCTGATGACGTTACAAACTTAACGTTATCTTTGGCTAACTCTATGGCCTTATTAACGCAACGGAATTGCTTTCAGTTCGCTTCGGCTTCAATTCCTACCTTTGATGGCGAGAATCCAACCCTGTCGGTTTTCGCGCAAAGCGTAGAGAACGGGCTCGCGTTAGTACCGGAAGGGTCAGAAGCAGAGTATCTGGCCATCGTATTGACAAAACTGACCGGATCGGCGCGTATTAACGTCCAGGATAAAAGTTTCCTGAACGTAGCGGAGCTATTAGCATTCTTGAAGAAACGCTACGCTCCTGGGAAGAACTTAGCGTACCTCCAAGGCGAGGTTTCGCGTCTCAGAATTCGAGACGACGAATCACTCAGGAGATACATCGATAGAACGAGCCTTCTTGCTCATGGGGCACGTGCTGCTATCAAGGATAGGTATAGCAGCAACACCGAGCAAATCATCCAAGAAATGGAGAAGGACATTCTGGAAAATTTCCTTGAGGGACTGCCTGATCGAGTGGCTTGGAGGATTGCTACCTTGGACCGCAAGTTAAAGTCCTTGGAGGAAGCCTACGAGGCCGTGTTGGAGATCGAACGTCGCTTGAAGAATCGACGTCGAATTCGGGAAGCAGAATCACCGCGACGTTTTAAAGAGGATTCTCACAGCTGGAGATCACCAAGAGACTCTTACCGCAGGGATGTGTACCCTCGCTCACCGTCACCTCATCGTAGGATCTACACGCGGGACAGGAACACATCTGGTTCGGAGTCGGAGTACGGGGAGAGCCCTACGCGCGCAACGGCAATGACCTTGCGTAAACAACGCCATTCACGCTCTCCGGGACACTCTTCAGAAGTGTCAGAATTCGAGGAGGACCCTCGAAAAGAAGTAATAGACATCTACCGATACTATTGTAGAAACTGCAGTACGATCGGGCACAACAGCGATAATTGCAGCAAACCACGACGCAGCGAAGACTACCAGCCACGTCGACGCACCGAGGCAGCGAGGAAGACTTCATCACCGAAACCGATGAGGAAGCCTTTAAACTCGCATCGCGCTCATCAAACCGGCGATACGATGAGCGGTCAGGACAACAATCGCCGAAGGACCGTCCGTTTCTCGGAGGAAACACGGAACGCCGAGTCAAGGAAGCACCAACCCCACGTATTAGGATCAAGGTTCCAGAACTGGAAAAAGGAGAAGGAGAATTCCTAATCGATGGAGGAGCTTCCGTTAATGTAATTGTCCTGGATACTCTAGGAGAAGGGGCAATTATTACTTCAAGAGAGAAAATCACCATAGCGGGACTAGCATCAAGTACCATTCAAACCTTAGGTACTACCACTTTGCAGATTCATGGATCACGCACGGAATTCTACGTGGTCAAGGATCTACCCATTCCTGTGGATGGACTCATAGGGAGCCCATATCTTCTTCAGGAACAGGCCGAAATTTCATACTATCATAAAACCTTAGTTACACGCAACCGTCCCACTAAACCGATTTTCTTCAGTAACATCGCAGACATGGAGATACGTCCTCGATCACCGATTAGGTACTGTCTTCCAGGTCAAACTGTAAAACAAATCTCTATACCGATCGCGAACCCAGATATCGAGGAAGGATATCTGCCGCGGTTGAAGACACCAAAAGGAGTTTTCATTGGCGAGGCAGCAGTCTGCAACCGCGATGGAAATTGCTACGTACTTGCCACGAACACCGGAGAAGAAGACATCGAAATGGACATCGAGCCACAATTCATCCAACCTTACGAAATCTTCGAATCATCGGATGAAGATCCAGTCACGTCGTATTTAACTGGAGGACCACCCGAAGATCGAATATCTCAAATTCAGAAGACTTTGAGGACCGACCATCTCAATACGGAAGAACGTCAACACGTATTTCGTATTGTTGAGGAATTTTCGGACAGATTTTACCTGCCCGGAGATAAATTAAACAAAGTACCTAATTTCCATCATTCCATCCATGTAACAGATGAAATACCGATCAACACCCGACAGTATCGTTATCCACCTGTACAACAAGAGGAGATACAGCGACAGGTAGAAGCTTTACTCTCTCAGGGAATCATCCAACCATCAACCTCACCATACAACTCTCTTTTATGGATTGTTCCAAAGAAGTCAGACGCCGAAGGTAATAAACGTTGGCGTATGGTAATTGATTTTCGTGCACTGAACGAAAAGACAGTGAGCGATAAATACCCATTACCACAAATCATCGAACTTTTGGACAAACTAGGAGGAGCCAAATACTTTTCTGTATTCGATTTGGCGAATGGTTTTCACCAGATCGAGATGGATCCAAAGGATAGACAGAAGACTGCTTTCACCACACCGCATGGACACTTCGAGTTTGTACGGATGCCATTCGGTCTGAAGAATGCACCACCAACTTTTCAACGTCTTGTGGATCAAGTACTAACTGGCATGCAGGGAACAGATGTCCTCGTATACCTGGATGACATGATTGTCGTCTCTTCATCGTTACGAGAACACGAAATTAAAATTAAAAAACTGTTTAATCGCCTCAGAGAATTTGGACTTACTCTACAAACTAGTAAGTGCGAATTTCTGAGAAAGGAAGTTGTCTATTTAGGACACATACTTTCTGCGGACGGTGCTAAACATGATCCTCGAAAACTGCAAGCTGTAAAGAATTTTCCTATTCCAAAAACGCAGAAAAATATTCAGCAATTTCTGGGATTAACTGGTTATTATCGTCGTTTCATCAAAGATTATTCTTTGAAGGCAAAACCACTAACTCAACTTTTGGGAAAAGGAATCCGTTTCAAATGGACCGAAGAACAGCAGAAGAGTTTTGAAAACTTGCGGGATGAACTCTGCACTCAACCAATTTTACAATATCCGGATTTCAACCGACCTTTCATCGTCACCACGGACGCATCTGATTACGCAATTGGAGCAGTTTTGAGCCAAGGAGAAATCGGACGCGACCTACCAATCGCATACGCATCTCGCAGCTTGAACTCAGCTGAAAGAAATTACTCAGCAACAGAAAAGGAATGTCTAGCCATGGTTTACGCCGCACAATATTTCCGACCTTATGTTTACGGACGCAAGTTTACACTTGTCACTGATCATCGACCCTTAGTATGGTTGCACTCAGTGAAAGACCCCACTTCACGTTTGGTAAAGTGGAAATTGAAACTCTTGGAATACGAATACGAAGTTGTACACAAGCCAGGGAAGATAAACATGAACGCCGACGCACTGTCTAGGAATCCTACAACCATCTGTCTTCCATTAATTCCTCGAGAAGATAAAGAATACAAGAAGCCAATTCCAACCCTAGAACCTACAGCGGACACCATTGGTCATTGTATTCGCGAATTGCGACGGGATCGAGAAAGGAGGCCAACATACGTTGAGTCAAGCAGCAGCTCAGACGAATCACCTAATACCCCACATCACCTTTCAATTAGAAGAGGAAGGATTCGCCGAAGCCAATCAGATTCAAAATCAGACACAACTATTGTTACATCAGAAATTGCATTACCTCAACCAGTCTTAGAAAGTAACCCTAATTCCAATAGCTCTTTTACACCAATTGCACATTCCACTCAAACCTACAATAATGCAATACCTAGTCCGAGCCTTCCCAATACTTCCGCAACTGCCGAAGACTTAATATCCTTTAAAGAAGAGGAAATTGGACAACCAGTCATCATATCAGCAGAAGAAGTACATTCTCCTGTTAACATTCAGCAGAGTCATGAAACAACGAGCAGCCAGATAGAAGAACCTTCAGTTCCGGGATTGCCGCCACCTTTGTTGCCTGTACGATTACCATTTCCATTGATCACACAGCCACAAGAAAATTCTCCAAGACAACTCAGCACCACCGTACTACCTGAGGACGGTTCAGATATAAGTACATCATCACCGCAAACGGATGAATCTTCTGCCGAAGATGTTGAAGAACACAACCAGGGATTCAAACTAATCACATCGCAGGACACGATCATCGCCTTAAAAAGCAATTATGCTCACCTCACATCAGCCGATTGTCAACTCACCGATCCTGGAGGAAAAATTCTTGCCGATGTTGGTTACCTGGATAGGGATGCCCTGAAGAGCGAGGATCCGAGGAAGGGACACATTGTTACTACCACCATGGATCAATTCAAAATCTTCACTGCTTTCGTGACACAACATTCATTTGAGGAGCCAAAAGAAGAGGATATCATCACAGCATTACACAATCTGAAGACCGCACTTAGAGAAACTGGTACTACAGCCATCCGTTTAACAATAGTCAACAAACAAGACCAACCCTCTACTCAACGATACGAAACTCTCATCAAAAGTGTTTTTGGAAGAAGTAACATCGAGATCACACTTTGTCTGGGAACAACGAAATTACCACCTGAAGACAACCGCACCCAAATCATTGAAGAAGCCCATAGCAGCCTGATAGGAGGACACAAAGGCGTATCAAAAACCTATAAACGTTTAAGAGCAAGATATTCATGGCCAGGAATGCGAAACGACATCCAGGAATTCATCAGGAAATGCAAGAGCTGTCAGGAGCAAAAACTTGTAAGAGCGAAGACCCGACAACCAATGATCATCACGGATACACCATTGGACGCTTTTGACAAAATTTCTCTGGACACAGTTGGACCTCTACCAGCAACGCCTAACGGAAATCGCCACATCTTAACTATACAGGATAACTTGACGAAATATTGCGTAGCAATAACAATACCGGACATCAGAGCTACAACCATAGCCGACGCTTTCTCAAAACATTTCATTTCTATTTTTGGAGCACCCCGAGTAATTCTAACCGACCGAGGAACCAGTTTCATGGGAAAGGTTATGAAGCATCTGTCAGAAATTTTCAAGATCAAGCAAGTCTCCACATCAGGATACAGACCTCAATCCAATGGATCTCTGGAGAGGAGTCACCACGTACTCATCGAATACTTGAAGCATTACATGGAATCATATGAAGATTGGGACATCTACATACCATATGCAACCTTATCGTACAACACCTCAGTTCACGAAGCAACGAATTTCACACCACACGAACTCATTTTTGGAAAACCCGCACGGCTACCCAGCGCATTTCCGGAAGGAGCATCCTTGGAAACTTATGGAACTTACCTCACCAACTTGATCACAACAATGACCAACATCCGCAATTTGGCAGCAGACAACCTCGTCAACGCAAAAGAACGCTCCAAACGCTATTACGACAGACACGCAAGACCATTCAAATTCAGAATAGGGGATTACGTTTACGTACTCAAAGAACCAAGGCATAAATTAGACCCGCATTACACCGGACCGTATGAAATAGTAGACTTGACAGACTTAAACAACGTCGCTCTAAGAACAGATAATAACAAAATAATTCGCAAGCACCAAGATAAATTGAAAGCAGCCTATATGCAATAACCATAGCTTCTGTCCTTGCAGGTCATGGGTCAATTCGTGGTACTATTGCTCCTCGCGGCTTTTACTGTCGGGGTGGATTCAGAAGCTGCGTATGAAGTAACAATGTTCAAACAAAATACAGGCCTTTACTACGAGAAGCTACCATCGTTGAAGATCTTCTACACTAACAAGGGACATCACCAAGGTGTCACACGCCGATTTTAATGAAATTGATATATGTTGTAGCTTTTTAAAAATCATTTGACACGTATTTTTTTATATCTGCGGACATCCATGTTGAGGGGGTGAAAATAGCCCTCAAAGTTCGGGGTTGAAAACACATTTTCTTTAATATCTCGGAAACTAGAGGGTGCAGGAAGGTGAATTTTTTTTTAAATTGTGTAGTTTTAAGTCAGGAATTTAGTTAGTGACAACAATTTCGGGAGAAATTATTTATTTAAATAATATATTAAAAAATTGCACTTTTTTTTCAATTTTTCACCCTAAATGCAGTTCGATTTTTTTGCAGCTTTGTATACTAAAAATATGGATCAAAATAGGGGATACGTGTTTTTGGAATTTTTTGTTTATTACAATTTAGCAATAATTATTACATATACAATTTTCTCCTACTTTTTACGGAGAAATAATTTGAGATTTGTTTTCGAAGAGGGTCAGCCCTTTTTATGCGATAATCTGTTACGTTTTTAACAATTAGACAATATCAGATGTTTATTGTGCCATCGGTAGCTAGGGAAGGTCTAACGGGCAGGTATAAATCCGCTGCGGTACCAGTCATCGCTTTACGGAACATAGGTTTCTATGGCCAATGAAACTCTTTACGAAAATTATTTCAAAATATACTGTTGCAGGAAAGTGGATATGAATAAGTATATGGTAATTGTATTATTGTTTCCCTTTTTGAACATTTGTAAAATTTATTTTTTATAAGTATGGATGTTAATCCCATTAATGTTATAAGCATTTTAATGAAAATATTTAACTCTAATAAGTAGGAAGTACACATAAATCGAAACAAAGTTAAACTGGCACAAAGCATAATAGATGCAATCGACATGTATAAAGAATGCGCATATACGGATATAGAAATGCAACAAGAGGTCATATTTAAGGACTTGACGTATGCCTAATTCTTTCTTATTTTTGCGAATTAAGAGGAAATGGAACAACCTTTTATTTAAAAACCCACCAATATTTTGTTGATCCGTGTGAACCAGAAAATACTGTTTTGCTTCTTGATTCATGGAAAAGATATAGCGAGAAGAAGTTATGACGATCAATCCCTAGGTAAGAAACAGTGTAAAAAACAGGAAATATTAAAAATAGCAAAAAATACCCTACCGTTTGTTCAACCATTTCATGTTAATAGGTTTCGAAGTTGAAAAAATTTTATTCATAAAATTTCTAATCCTTTAGTTTTATTGAATTTAGATACAAATTTATTCACAAAAGACAATGTAATAAAAATTGATTAAGCTAAAGTTGAATGCTTGCTTCAGAAGATTATGCTATATAGTGTGCACAATAATAAAATTCAATGAAGAAATTCATTATTAAAAGTCAAATAAATAAACTTATATCTTCAGCTAAAAGTTTCATTGACCATAGAAATCTATGTTCCGTATTACGACGACTGGTATTGCGGCGGACTTATACCTGTCTGCTGAACCTTCTCTGGCTACCGATGGAACAATAAACATCTGATATTATCCAATTGTTAAGGACGTGACAAATTATCGCATAAAAAGGGCTGACACTCTTCGAAAACAGATCGCAACCCACTTCGTAAAAAGTAGGAGAAAATTGTATATGTAATAATTATTGCTAAATTGCAATAAACAAAAAATTCCAAAAACACGTATCCCCTATTTTGATCTATTTTTTTAGTATACAAAGCTGCAAAAAAATCGAACTGCATTTAGGGTGAAAAATTGAAAAAAAAGTGCAATTTTTTAATATATTATTTAAATAAATAATTTCTCCCGAAATTGTTGTCACTAACTAAATTCCTGACTAAAAACTACACAATTTAAAAAAAAATTCACCTTCCTGCACCCTCTAGTTTCCGAGATATTAAAGAAAATGTGTTTTCAACCCCGAACTTTGAGGGCTATTTTCACCCCCTCAACATGGATGTCCGCAGATATAAAAAAATACGTGTCAAATGATTTTTAAAAAGCTACAACATATATCAATTTCATTAAAATCGGCGTGTGACACCTTGGTGATGTCCCTTGTAAGTGGAAATTGGTAACTTCAGTAGAGATCAAGAACTACCTGCGTCATCGACCACTGTTGGAGGAGCATCTGAAGAGGATTCAAGATTTTTGCCATGACAACCAAATAAAGGATTGCCCGAGTGATCAGTACGGACCACAACTCCGACGTAAGTTGGAAGGAACAAACCGGTACAGCGACCTTCTGAAGGCATCAATCGGGGACATCCCGATGGAACAGTATCATCCAACTAAATCGAAGAGGAACGCACCGCTCTCCTTTGTTGGCGCCGTCAGTAAGGTGCTCTTCGGGACCCTCACCGAAGATGATGCCCATTACTACAATGAAGAACTGGACAAGCTCTATGCTAATCAGGGCCAGATGGCGGAGTTGGTGGCCAACCAAACCTATATTATGCGATCGGAATTTCAACAACTTCATAACCAGCTAATTAACACAACCGTTGAAGCACACAGAATTCTGAACAGAGTCGCAACACTAGCTGCAGTTCTACAGGAAGCGCAGGCAGAGATCAAAGAGAGGCAGATTAATGATCTTCTACTCCAATGGATTAATCAACTGGATAGGACGATCGAGGAATACGGATCGCATTTAATAATAATTATAGATGCCATCCTTTTTGCTAGACAAGGGGTTCTTCATCCGGCTATTCTATCACCACAACAACTTCTGGAATCCGCCAAGAAGATTCGCCAGTCAACATCATACGATTTTCCCTTAACACCAGCAGAGCTGTTGGCTGAGGAATTCAGTGGAATCACCGAACTACAGGTGGTATATTCTAAGGGCCGAGTTCTTTTCGAGCTCGTGGTCCCACTATTGGACACGGTCACCTATGATCTCTATAAAATGCACCCAAATCCACTAACCGAAGTCAGGGGATCAACCACAGTAACTGGTTACATTAAACCCAAAACACCATATATTGCAGTCTCGACCGATGGCCTCACCTATATTACCCTAAGTGAGGAGTACTTGCAGCGGTGTGGCCGGCTCCACGGAGAATACATAGGACCAGCAACCATTCCCATAAACAACCTGCACAAGAAGCCCACTTGCGAAACAGAACTTTTAAACCATGTAATTCCAAAGACATGGAAAATATGCGACATCCGTCTGAGTCTCACTCTCAAGGACCTCTGGCAACCCTTAAAGAGTAAACAGGCCTGGCTTTTCTTCGAACGAGAAGAGGTAAGGGTACAGTTCTTTTGCAAGGCACGTCCCGCTGGGTCGACGTATATACAGGGAGCTGGAATAATAACATTAAGGCCAGGATGCACCGCTGTTACGGATTCGACAAGGGTTCGAGCCCTAGACGCCGTCCAAACAACTGAAGAATTCACCTATTTTCCAACAATATCCTTAAACTTTACAAAAATATCCCCAAATTTTGGCGACCAACATATCAAGATAATAGAGGAACTCAGCCACACTACCCCGCTGCAGACTAACCGGGATTGGGCGAAGAGCGACGCAGCCGTATCCTTAACACAGGTAGAGGAAAAGGCGCGAGCCTTAACGGAACAGCATCGCCTGCAAAAACGGCTACACATCGGGGCATATGCAGGAGGAAGCATCGCCGTCATGCTGACGATCGCCGTAGAACTGAGTTTCGTAATTTTGTATCTAACTAAAATTAAACCTGTACCAGCAATAACAGAACATCAAGTTACATATCTCAGAAACAGGACCCTTGAGGATGCAGGGATGGCCATCGAATTGGAACCATCAGGACCACCCGTAACGACGCAGAGCAGTGGTAAAACTATTGCTCGTACGTTAACCACCATAATCTAAACAAATTTAAGAACCCTAGGAGACGAGGAAAGGAGCCGAGCAGGACTTCGCCACAGTCTTCAGACAATCTTCAAGCAGTAAACCTCACAACTAACATGGAGAATCGCAGCACTCAGACTGAACAAGGAGAAGGTCGGAGGGACATTGCTCAGCAAACAGGACAACGGGGCAATTGGCGTGTCGAGAAACGATGCGGACTTGTCAAACTCACAACGGGGCAGTTCGTGCCAGGATCAGGGAAATGCGTCTTGGGGCGAGCAAGCCAAACTCGTGTCCCCAAGACTGAAGACAGGAGTACCAGCACCGGTGACAATCCTGCAACGGTCACATACGTCTGCGAAAACGGATTGATCCTGGCCCACTTAACAGACGAAAACATTGCCTACTGGATGCCAGGGGATTCACTGGGCAAAAGGAGGAAACAGCGCTCCAGCGTGCAGCCTACCATTCTCCCTGAAACCCGTGAGCGGGCTGACCACCGTGCGGCCGAATGAGAAGTCCGGCCAGTCTTCAGCCACCTTCGGACAGACACCGGCCATCCACTTACAACTATCCAGACAAGATCAACCTCAGGAAGACCCCCCAGTTAAAGTTAAGTTCCCACACGTACACTAAACCAACAGCACACTACAGCGCGTTTCAATTTCATTCGTTTCTGCCTAAATTTTGCCTTTTACAAAACATTTCTTAGTCTGAATATTCACCTCCGGGGAGTCGAAAGCATCGGTTACCGCGATGTTTCCTCTAAGGGGGGAGATGTTACGTACGCCAATGATTTTTTACTCCTCGAAGATGAATATTCAGGAATAGCCTAAGACCACCGCGAAGCGAGAGTCTAGTCTTGCCTAGTTTTTCCAGTTACCAGGGTTTCCTTATTAGGCTTCGCTTGAGAACATCTAACGTCTTCGGACCAACGCGATGAAAAATTCGTTAGACGAAAACGTCGCGTTGATTCGTTCCCACCGTCTCCACCACTACTCGTTTTCTACCCATTTTTGAGTATAAAAAGGGTTGTGGAGAAGACGCCTCGGACCCAGTTAATTCTCGAACGTGGACTAACGAGGAACCTTTGTCAGAGTTTAGTTAGAGTCTTTCACGTTGAATTAAAACTAAGTCACTTTTGAGCAAGATCGGGTTAGAGTCCCCTTCGAGCAACATTGATAACCATACAGTACGTATAGTTTACTGTTAGGCATTTTTTCTAAAGTACTTTCGGGTCCCCGTTTCGCTTGTTTTTCGTTAAAACTGGGCAGGATTAGATTCTCGCTTTGTCGGAGTCGAAACATATTAAACTCAAGTAAAATCAAGTCAAGAACATTTCTTGTAATAAAATAATTTTCAGAAAAAAAATACACCGACTTCGAAATGCACTAAAAAGTATAAAATAATTTCTATTTCCTAATGAAGTAATTTCTATTGCTTTCAATCATACAATTACGTCACAGATATGAATTAAACCTATTTACTCGTTAGGTAGTATATTAACTACATTTCAACCTTTTCGGAGGCGGCGCAAAAATAAAACATTTTCTTGAACATGTCAACCTTTGGACAGCCGAACATAGGCAATAATTGTATCGCTATTTCTTTTTCTATACATATAACTCGAAAGCACGCCGCGAAATAGGTGTTAATGCGTATAGAATGTAACTATGGTCTATCTAGCCCTTTGCGGACGGGACGGTTCGAAGTGAACCGTACCGTGGGGCCGAACTCCTGCCGCGATGGTCATTAAAAATTGCCAGCGCATATTTCTGCTTAATCGCGGCTTTCGTTCATAGCATTCCAAGTCAAATTCTGGACATATTGTATGTACATGCACAGATTTACGTGCATGCACACATGTACGCGTTTCTCGGCTCTATAAGTTGTTTGCGCGGAACGCATGTTAAGTTTCTCGGCCATAGCCACGCATTTACGTGGGACACATATATGCGTTTCTCGGCTCAATCAATTGTTTTCGCCAAACGCATATATGAGTTCTTTGGCGAAATTGATGATTTACGCAGAACGCATATATGCGGCGGTAGTCCGCCAAGGGATAGATTCATAGAATATGCGACGGAAAGACTCGATCGCCGCATATGCTATAAAGATAGAGCCTATCTGCCGCAAATTTGGTAATTCCCGCGTCGTGGGCTCCGTTTATAGGTTCTTAGGTCCCTGGCTCCCACATGCGAACGAAGTCGATTCAATTTCATTTATATCAGAAACGTTGCGAAATGAAGATGCAGTCGTTACATTTACGTATATTACCAGATATATCTATAATGGTTCGTATTCTTTCTCAGGATTTATTAATTTTTAATACGCCATACCACAATCAACTGGTTATTGGCAGCAACGTTTACTGAGGTATTCTTAATTTTGCGCCGCCTTCGAAAAGGTTGAAATGTATTTAATATACTACCTAACGAGTAAATAGGTTTAATTCATATCTGTGACGTAATTGTATGATTGAAAGCAATAGAAATTACTTCATTAGGAAATAGAAATTATTTTATACTTTTTAGTGCATTTCGAAGTCGGTGTATTTTTTTTCTGAAAATTATTTTATTTCACGCTTTTTAGTGGAATGGGGAGAATTGTATAGGATACTGTGAGACAGTTCTTCCGGGCTTTTTTTTGTCTGCGTAAATGCCATGAATATAATTAAGTAAAAGACAACATGGATATTCGTCTTTCAACTTTTTTTGCAACAATAATCCTTTGCAACTAAAAAATGAAAAAATTTTTGATAATCGTATCAATGGGGAGTTAGACTCCACAAGATGCGAAAGGCTTTGTTCCGATCGGACCACCCACCTAGGAAAAACCGCCGAACATGCATAGAAAAAATAATCCTTGCAACTAAAAAATAAAAAAAATGTTTCTTAGAACGGTAGGGAGACTGTACCAAGCAATGGGAATAATACACGAACGTCAACGTGAACTCATCTTGCTGCATAAGTTGCGTGTCAAAGCGGCAAAGCTTAGTTAATGTTTTGGTACAGTGCATTGTAATTGCCCTTTCTTGTCTTTCCCGTGTATAGCACGGGGCGTTCCACTAATAATAATAACAATAGTTATTCGCTAATATCACGAAAACTAAAGTTTTCCGTCAATTATGCATAAGGAAATACTCGTTTAGAATCATGCTACTAATAACGTATTAGAAGGACATACAAATCGTTCGAAGTTGGCTTCAAAAGTTAACAACAATTTCTGTAATATCTCGAAAACAAAAGCTTTCCGTCAATTTCGCAAGAGGAAAAAGTTGTCCAGAACCACGCCCCTAACAACATATTCAAAGGACATTAAAATCGTTCGAAGTTGATTTCAAAAGTTAATAACAATTTTTTTCGCTAATATCTCGAAAACTAAACATTTCCGCGAAATTTTTATATGAATAAAATTGCACAGAATCAAGTCCGCCATAAGATATTGAAAGCGCACGAAAATCGAGAAAAGTTTATTTTAAAAGTTGCCGGTTTTTCTGCAATAACAACACTTTGCAATTAAAAAATGAAAAATTTTTTGATAATGGTACCAATGGGGAGTCAGCACCTACCATATGCAAAAGTTTCATTCCGATCGGTCCATCTAGTTAGGCGCAATGCGCGGACATACATAGAAAAAAAAAAAAAAAAAAAAAAAATATACTGATCGAATTGAGTAACCTCCTTTTTCGAAGTCGGTTAAAAATCACCTTAACCGACAATTACACATAACCATTTGTAATTCCGGTTTTGGGAAAAGAATATATTTTCAACTTTTATTTTTAAACTTAATTATTGCCTTTGTCAATTTATAACCAAGGTCCCAACAAAACCCACCAGTCGGTATATCTTAGCCGCTCGAGGTATACTGGCATATCTTTGTTACGAGCACAACTACTAACATTTCCTGTGACCCCCGGCGTTAGCCATACGTCGGCTAGTTCACGATAACCAACCTCCTGGGGCACCCGGCGTTAGCCATACGTCGGCTCATCCCCGCGTCTATTTTCCTTTGGCGCTCAGGTTAAGTAACAAACCTGAGTTAGCCTAGTAACACTACTTTGACCAAAATACAACCCCCAGCCACGCGGCTGTGACCCCTCCGGCTCGTAACAATAAAAACGATTAAAACCAATAGAATAACGTATTACTAGAACATTCATACAGTTTTGGCACGTTCGGAATCATAATTAACGAAATTATCTAAATATTCTCGTTCCGCATATTCGGTTCGGTGAAACGATGACTGACAACCTATATAAAAAACGATTAAAACCAATAGAATAACGTATTACTAGAACATTTATACAGTTTTGGCACGTTCGGATTCATAATTAACGAAAGTATCGAAAATTTTTCGTTCCGCATAGTCGGTTCGGTGAAACGATGACTGACAACCTATACTAAGAACGATTAAAACCAATAGAATAACGTATAACTAGAACATTTATACCTTTATGGCACGTTCGGATTCATAATTGACGAAATTATCGAAAATTTTTCATTCCGCATAGTCGGTTCCGTGAATCGATGACAAACAACCTATATAAAAAACGGTTAAAACCTATAGAATAACCTATTACTAGAACATTTATACAATTTTGGCACGTTCGGATACATAAATAACAAAATTATTGAAAATTTTTCGTTCCGCATAGTCGGTTCGGTGGACCGTCCGATGCGAGACAATGCCCCTCCGGCATAGTCGGTTCGGTGATACGATGACTGACAACCTATATAAAAAAAGGTTAAAACCTATAGAATAACGTATCACTAGAACATTTATACCATTTTGGCACGTTCGGATTCATAATTGACGAAATTATAGAAAATTTTTCATTCCGCATAGTCGGTTCGGTGAATCGATGACTGACAACCTATATAAAAAACGATTAAAGCCTATAGAATAACGTATTACCAGAACATTTATACAATTTTGGCACGTTCGGATACATAAATAACAAAATTATTGAAAATTTTCGTTCCGCATAGTCGGTTCGGTGGACTGTCCGATGTGACGTCGGGCCTCCGACGTTGACATAGAATATAAGACACGTATATAGCCATAGAACGTAAGATATGAATATACGAGTACGTAACCATAGAACATAAGATATGAACATAAGATACGCATGTAACCATAGAGTATAAGACCTGTATGTAATCTTAGCCGTAAGATATTATTCACGCCATGTTTAATCATAGTTAATCATATAGAGATAGGGAACAATATGTAAGCAAGTAGCGTAGGAATCGCTCGACATTCCTTTCCCACAAGATAAGTCCCTTCCTCGAACTCAATCTCATCCTCCCGATAATCCAACTCATAAACATCCTCTAACCAAATTAATCATGATACCCTTATCGACAACAGACCATAACATCCTCTCACGACAACTCCTGCATCTCGTCTTACAAACATCCTTCAAGATAAACTAATCAGAATATCCTTATCGACACCCAGCCATAACATCCTCTTACATCAGCCAGAACCTTCTAGAGTATCCTTATCGACACCTAGCCATAACATCCTCTTACATCAGCCAGAACCTTCTAGAATGATTTCCCTTGTCCTCAACCACTATAAAACCCAGCTCATTCCTTACCACCCAGAGTCAGTTGGCGCCAGTCCGCCCTAGTCTGCATACCGGTAACCTCAGTGCTAGGTAATCCTGCCTGAGGCCCGTCCAGTCATCCAGTATCACATCAGCCCAGCCTGATTCCTAGGGAGTCGTAAACGACTACCCATTTCGTCGAGCGAGTAAGCATAAGAATATATTATAAAGGATCAATACACATATCTACTTATATACACTTGAGGATTTATCATTGGAGAATATACAATTATATAACTATACTGTTGTCTTCAATCCATACCACCTGCACGACGTGAATTATACTATTGCAACCTCCGAACTTGCGTGATAAATCACACGAGACGAGCTTAATAGCCACGACGAGGACATAGAGATACTTCAACGACAGCTGTTTCCACGGGACCCAGGGCCACGACGTAAGCCGGCGAGCTACGCTAACCCGAAAGCTGAGCGAAATAATTAGAAGTTATAGTCAGCGAGGCGAGTGAAACCGTACGTTATTTCACTGAACACCCCTGGCCGTAACAAATTGGTGACAGCGGTGGGATTGACTCAGCACCGTGGAGAGATAGCTGCCTACGTGACATTCAGCGAGTCAAGATTACGAAGCGTGTGAAAGAACAAAGCGGACAAGGAGGTCTCGAGATAAGGAGCGCGCCAGACGTAAGACGACACCGGCCGGACGCTCGACCGTACCGAGCGGGAGATAAGCGCGCCGCATTCCTGAGCGCGCCCGTTCCCACGACGCGCCGGGTCTCACGCCAGCGCGGGTGACGCATCCACTGCCGCCGCAGTAACGCGCTCATTCAGTCACGCTCCTTGCTTCGGTGAAGACGTCGAGTTCGCGCTACAGAGTTTTTCGACAAGAGCAGACCTCTAACGTTCTTGACCTTGCAAGCGGTACGTGCGCTTCAGAGCTGTACTACCTCTTGCCTGGAAGAGGCTTAGGGCATTCTGTCTACAAGATTCGCTAGTTTTCCGTAGATATTTGTGTCACACTTGCGCGTAAAAGCGAAGGTGTTGCCACAGTATCGAAAGAGACTGCGAATTCTTCGCGCACAGTATAGTGAATAGCTCAATTACGAGCCGACGATCGCTGTTGGTAAACCGATTTTTGCGCGTCCACGAACGCTGCGGAATACGCGAGCCAACAGCATGCCGGTAAGTCATTGAGACTGAGTACAGAAATTGTACTTTTCTTTCGTAAGTAATAAATTTTAGTAATCGTCACTTGGAAATAGGGGAAAAGGAAGCGTGGCTGCCGTGCAGGCCGGCGAGAAAAGGCGAGGAAGCTCAAGCTCCTCGAAGAGAAGTTTCTACGACAAGTGTTTGAACCGGAAATTGTGACTTTGGATAGTGAATCGGACACTGGGACGTCATCACGCGAAGTGCCGTTATTCAGCTACGACATTTTGGACACAAGAAGTGCCATAAAAGTGTATAACCACAGGGAAGTGCCAGACAAAGTATTGGTGGACTTTTTCCGGGCGTTCCGCGAGAACGAGTGGTCGTGTCCGCCCTCGGTAGACGAATTCTGCCGTCAACATGCCATCGCAACCGGCTGGGACTCAGAAAACGACGCCGATGGAACTCCGTTCGAGGCAGACGGAAATAATGAGTGAGGACGAAATGGCCATGGTGCAAAAGCAACAAATCGAAAAGGAAAGGCGCCCTCGAGAGGAAGCCCGAATGCTTGACAGCGAGAGACGAGAACTGGAGGAAGCTCGCCTGCGGAACGAGGCA
Source organism: Megachile rotundata (assembly GCF_050947335.1). Taxonomy (NCBI): domain Eukaryota; kingdom Metazoa; phylum Arthropoda; class Insecta; order Hymenoptera; family Megachilidae; genus Megachile; species Megachile rotundata. The sequence continues at coordinate 123,807 of NW_027473487.1, read as the reverse complement.
GTGTTAGCAAAAATCCGGAAAGCCGAAAAGAGCCAAGGGGCGATACCGAGGAAAAGTGACATTCCCGAAGAACTACCCACGGAGATGGAGGTGCCAAGTGTTGCCGTTGCCAGTGAATTTGTCAGTTATACCCTTAACGAAGCGGTAAAAATGGTGCCCGTTTTCAATGGTTCCTCACCGACTTTATTAACATTTACACGGGCGTGTAAAAGAGCCAGGCAGTTAATTCCCGCTCACGCCGAGGGAACACTGGTTAAGCTCATTATTGGACACTTGAGTGGGCACGCCGCTGCCGCTGTGGAGGACGAAGAGATCTACACCGTCGCTGAGCTGTGCAACACCCTAAAGGACATCTTCGGACCACAACGCACCGTCGACTACTACCGCGGCGAATTAGCGAGTATCTACATGAAGAACGGTGAGCACGTTCTAGATTTTATAACCCGAGTAAAAGACTTGCGTGACGCGATCCTCGATTGCGACCGAGGCGCGCCTAATATTGACGAAATCAACAATTTCGCGAAAGGGTGTTTTATTGATGGGTTAACGTCACCCATGCGTTTGGAAGTGAAAGCGGTCGCGGCCGAACCTTTAAAATGCGTATTTCGAGAAGTCATCTCGGCGTTCAAGAGATTAGAGTTAGAAAAGTCGAGACAGGGCCGTACCGAAGTGCGCCGTGTGAATTTCGAACAGCGTGACGGAACTCCCGACTGGCGATCAAGTAGGGACTTTTGGAGAAACGAATCTCCGCGCCGCGTTGATTTCGGAAGGCGTGACCAAAACTCGGAATGGCGCGAACGCCGTTTTAGCAGTCCGCCGCGTCGCGACTCGTGGAAACCAACGTCGCCCGTTCCGCCGCGGAACTACCAGGCAAATCGGGGATACACGCGATACCCCCGCGGAGATGATAGGAGAGATCCGCCACTGCCCGATAGATTCTGCCGATACTGCAACATTCCGGGCCACGATCTGCACGAATGCAGAAAGCGTCGATACAACGAACAAATGCGAAATTCGGGAAACGAGCAAGCCCTCCCGCCCGCGACGAACAAAGGACGGGAGGGCCCAAGCACGAAAACAGTGCACGCGGTCACGTTGGATCACGCCGAATCAACTGTGTCGATTGCTGGGGAGGAACAACAGTCCCCCAAATCAGAATAAGCGCGCCGGAGCTAAAATCAGTATCAGTCATGATGGTCGACACCGGTGCCGAACCAAATTTAATAAAACTCGGCGCTCTGAAACCTCACACACAAGTGAACGCCAAGGAGGAAACAAAATTTTCGGGAGTTACATCGCACACTATCACGACACTTGGCACAACAAACGTCACGTTATTCGGAGAACGATTCGAATTCTACGTGGTCCCCGATTCCTTCCCCATACCCACGCGCGGAATACTGGGACGCCCTTTCCTAGAAGACGCCGATGTTTTGATGAAGAGCCGATGCGTCCGGTGGAGGAACTTAATCCTGCCATTCGACCGGACCAAACCCGATTCTAGGCCAGTACGCCTAAGGGAGATGTTCAGTAAAGTAGAGCTAGATGAAACGGTTGAGCTGGCCGCCGAGCGCGGCGGTAGCCGCACTCGAGAAATCGGTCGTACTCTCCCCATACATTCAGACGCGACAGAACTAGGCGCAAAAAGTTCACGCGATCGATCCCCATTACCAACAACGGCCGCACAAATACCGGATCGGGATGATGAAATTAACGACTCCGACACGGACTCATCGGAGTCCGGGACCGAGCAGAATAATAACCACGCCACGCGGGAAGGACCGACTATGGTTAACACCCGAGATCGGTTAACCATGAGACGAGATAATCTGGTTTGCTTTGTCTCGGTGGATCAGCACCCGTTGGATCAAGGGGGACGGGATCTGGTGAACGAAGGAAAGCTAGAGATCCCGGATGATCTCGAAACAACCGTCCCACGGGTTATCAGGGGCGCAACTTATAGTACCATCCTTCTGCCAATCACCACTTACGTAACACAAAAACCCTCCGCGGTCGGTGTATTAGCATGTATACAGTCTCTCTGCAACACTGCAGAGGAGTTAGGACTAAACTCATTCAGCATATCAAAAATCGATTTCGAGAGGGCGCCATGGGCTTACGTGAACCAGGTATTGTCGGACCTGTTTAGCGAAACGAGGGTTAAGATCTTTGTCTGCGCACACAAAGTTCGGATACCATCCGAGGGCGAACGTCGGGGCATACTTATCGAGAACCACGCCTCGGCTTTCGCTGGGCATAAAGGGGTAAACAAAACCTACCGAAGGATCAGGGAGAAATATTATTGGCCGACGTTAAAGGGTAACGTGCGGGACTTAGTGAATTCTTGTGTTAGTTGTCAAAGAAAGAAACTAACAAGAGTAAAAACGCGACAACCCATGACGATAACCGATACTCCGGGACAGGTTTTCGATAAGATATCGCTCGACCTCGTTGGCCCTCTACCCTGCACGGAGGTAGGGAACAAATATATTCTTACCATTCAGGACCTGCTCTCAAAATATTCGGTAGCCATACCATTGCAAGACGCGTCAGCCATCGAAACGGCGGATGCATTCATAAATCATTTCGTCTCGCGATTCGGAACACCCAAAGCAATGCTGACCGACCAGGGGGCAAACTTCATTAGCTCCCTGATGAAAGCCATCGCGACAAAACTCAAAATTACGAAATTTCGAACAACAGCGTTTCACCCCCAAAGCAATGGATCCCTCGAACGCTCCCATCACGTACTCACCGAATACTTGAAACAGTATATAGAAAAGAGCGACTGGGACAAGTGGTTGGATTTGGCAATGTTTAGTTATAATACGAGTGTCCATGAGGGCACCCAGTACACCCCACACGAGTTAGTATTTGGCGACCCCGCGCGCGTCCCTACGGCAGATACAATGTTGGTCGAGACAACTAACGAGTCGTACAATCAATACCTGCGAGATTTACAAACTAAGGTGACACAGGTTGTGAGTGATGCGCGTAGGAACCTTATGGATGCAAAAGAAAAATCCAAACGACACTACGATCGTCATGTGCATATAGAAAACTTTAAGGTTGGAGAACGGGTTATGCTGTTGAATGAATTGCGCCGCGATAAATTCGACGATGAGTATCTTGGACCGTATGAAATCCGGTGGGTATTCCCAAACGGAAATGTAAAAATAGTTGTGAAGGGACGAATGAAAATTGTTCATGCGAACCGCTTGAAGAAGTTCAAACCCGCCCCCGTCGCGTCGGTATTCACGGCTCACACGTCACCCCCACTCCCAACGACGAACGACAGGGGGAAAAACCCCAGGTCTACAAGGAGTCACTCGTCTTTAGTCCAGCGAACAAAACACTTCATCATGTGGGCTCTAATACTATTAATCACCATCCACCAAGCATCAGGATTGATTGGCTACGATTGCAGCGGACCAACGCTCAACATCTCCACCTTCTCCATCGTCGATCAGCTGGACTGTTCTCCCCAAAGCATCGAGCCATTAACGGAAATAAAGGACACACAATTACTACAATTGGGCGACTTCAACGAGACTCCAGTCATCCAATGCCGATTGGAGATAGACAGGACCATTTATTACTGCGGAATGCATTCGCACGTATCAGTGGTACATAACGGACGGCAGCAATACATATTTTCTACGACACATGAGACCTGTCGAAACCTACAAGTAACCGGAACCATAGCAATCACGCCATCAGTACAAGTCACAGGAATTCAGCCGAATTCAACTAGCCACGTTAGCCTGACAATCGCCGGGAGGATTGACACCCAAGGAACCTGTTCTGGGACAACGTATGCAGACCCATATGGATCTTGGACAGACGTGGTGGTTCAGGCATCAGTTACAGTGTCCATCAAAAACTACGTGACACCAGTTAAACTGGATACAAACCAGGTGATTCTTCGATCGGGACAACGCTGCTCGCTGCAGGCGGGAAGCTGCTTGGACGCCGAAGATCGCTACACCTACTGGGAACCAGTGCCCAGCGATTCCTGCCATTTCAACCACTATGATGTCCTCTACGAAGGGCGAGCAGACAAAATAACATCCCGGGAGCAGCAAACACCCACTGTTTATGTGGTTACAGCAGAGGACACAACGTTCGCACTAACGAAAACGCACGAAATAACGCTTTGTGGATACCGGCTCATGAAGACGGAACATCCAAAATTATTTATCGTCGAATCAGCGTCCGACGGGAAGTTCAAGGCAAAAACTCGAACACCCGTCAACAACCTTGACATTTTCACGTATGTCAACTCGAAATTCGTATACGTGGAGCGGCACATCAAGAATCAACTACTGCAATTATACAATGACGTCCTCGAACAAAAGTGCAATCTGGAAAGACAGATAATAAGGAACGCTCTCACCTTAATGCACACATCACCGGAGGAAGTAGCCTACGCAATAACCAAGGCACCGGGACACATGGCCGTTTCATCAGGAGAGGCTATACACGTCATACAGTGCATACCCGTCGCCTGCCAAGTAAGGAAAACGGAGGAGTGCTTTGACGAATTGCCAGTAAAATATAAAAACGAATCTCGGTTTCTCACCCCGAAAAACCACATTCTCACCGCCGCGGGAACCAGGAGAGAGTGCAACTCGCTGATGCCAACCATGTATAAACTGAACGGAGCCTGGTACCGTCTCACACCGGGCCTGACGGAAACAATTCCACCTCAGGCTTTACAATCCATCACCAGACCAACTTGGAAATACGTGGACCCACACAATCTGGCAAATGGAGGCATATACTCAGCCGAAGATCTGAATAAACTGAAAAACCATATTATGTTCCCGATCGAAAAAGCCTCGGTGATCAGCTCGATTGCCCAAGGCGCCACGGGAAGGCAATTCACCACGGGTAGCGTACAAATATCAAACCTACTGGATGCTGCATCAATAGAGAAAATAGCAAAGTCCGCTGGAGAAAAGATATGGTTCACCTTCGTCAAATTCGGGTCGTTCAGCGCGGGCCTCATTGGCATATACCTTAGTATCCGCATTGCAAAACTCATCATCAACTCAATCCTGAACGGAATCGCCCTACACGCAGCCTACGGCTGGAGTCTACACCTGCTGGTCGCCGTTTGGAGCTCCATGACACATTTCTTCCTGTTCCTGAAACGGAAAAACGAGGAAAAGCTGAACTTGCCGGACGACGCCGTGGAATGTGTTCCCCAAGAAAAAGAACATTTAAACCCCCAATCAAGCGACAACGTAGACGAAGTGACAAGTGCTCCCCTCTACCCCTCCTTAATAGAGACATATAAACTCAAATAAGTGAAGTCCCCAGAAGCCCCAACACTCTGCGAGTGCGAGAAACACCAGGGAAGCCAATTTTTCCTCCATAAAAATTGACTTTTCCTAGGGGGGGAGGTGTGACGTCGGGCCTCCGACGTTGACATAGAATATAAGACACGTATATAGCCATAGAACGTAAGATATGAATATACGAGTACGTAACCATAGAACATAAGATATGAACATAAGATACGCATGTAACCATAGAGTATAAGACCTGTATGTAATCTTAGCCGTAAGATATTATTCACGCCATGTTTAATCATAGTTAATCATATAGAGATAGGGAACAATATGTAAGCAAGTAGCGTAGGAACCGCTCGACATTCCTTTCCCACAAGATAAGTCCCTTCCTCGAACTCAATCTCATCCTCCCGATAATCCAACTCATAAACATCCTCTAACCAAATTAATCATGATACCCTTATCGACAACAGACCATACCATCCTCTCACGACAACTCCTACATCTCGTCTTACAAACATCCTTCAAGATAAACTAATCAGAATATCCTTATCGACACCCAGCCATGACATCCTCTTACATCAGCCAGAACCTTCTAGAGTATCCTTATCGACACCTAGCCATAACATCCTCTTACATCAGCCAGAACCTTCTAGAATGATTTCCCTTGTCCTCAACCACTATAAAACCCAGCTCATTCCTTACCACCCAGAGTCAGTTGGCGCCAGTCCGCCCTAGTCTGCATACCGGTAACCTCAGTGCTAGGTAATCCTGCCTGAGGCCCGTCCAGTCATCCAGTATCACATCAGCCCAGCCTGATTCCTAGGGAGTCGTAAACGACTACCCATTTCGTCGAGCGAGTAAGCATAAGAATATATTATAAAGGATCAATACACATATCTACTTATATACACTTGAGGATTTATCATTGGAGAATATACAATTATATAACTATACTGTTGTCTTCAATCCATACCACCTGCACGACGTGAATTATACTATTGCAACCTCCGAACTTGCGTGATAAATCACACGAGACGAGCTTAATAGCCACGACGAGGACATAGAGATACTTCAACGACAGCTGTTTCCACGGGACCCAGGGCCACGACGTAAGCCGGCGAGCTACGCTAACCCGAAAGCTGAGCGAAATAATTAGAAGTTATAGTCAGCGAGGCGAGTGAAACCGTACGTTATTTCACTGAACACCCCTGGCCGTAACATCCGATGCGAGACAATGTCCCTGCGGCATAGTCGGTTCGGTGAAACGACGACTGACAACCTATATAAAAAACGGTTAAAACCTATAGAATAACGTATTACTAGAACATTTATGCGGTTTTGGCACGTTCGGATTCATAATTAACGAAATTATCTAAATATTTTCGTTCCGCATATTCGGTTCGGTGAAACGATGACTGACAACCTATATAAAAAACGATTAAAACCAATAGAATAACGTATTACTAGAACATTTATACAGTTTTGGCACGTTCGGATTTATAATTAACGAAATTATCTAAATATTCTCGTTCCGCATATTCGGTTCGGTGAAACGATGACTGACAACATATATAAAAAACGATCAAAACCCATAGAATAACGTATTGCTAGAACATTTATACCACTTTGGCACGTTCGGATTCATTATTAACGTAATTATCGAAATTTTTTCATTCCGCATAGTCGGTTCGGTGAAACGATGATTGACAACCTATATAAAAATTGCTCAAAACCAATAAAGTAACGTATATCTTGCACCGCTATACCGTTTCGGCATGCTCGGATTCATAAACGACAAAATTAACGGAGAAACATCGTTCCGCATAGTCGGTTCGGTGAACCGATGACTGACAACGCATATAAAAAACACTTAGAATCGATACCGTAGCCGATTTCTATTGCCGCTACAACGTTTTGGTACGTCCGAATTCAATATCGTAGAAATTATCCACGAAACTCTGTTCCGCATAGTCGGTTTGGTGGACCGTCCGAGTGCGACCAAGTCCCTCCGGCATAGTCGGTTCGGTGGATCGGCTACTGACAACCTATTGAATTAATGCTCAGAATCGATGCAGTAACGTATTTGTAGCATTCCTATACCGTTTTGGCACGTTCGGATCCACTATTGTAGATATTATCGATAAAACTCCGTTCCGCTTAGTCGGTGCGGTGAACCGATGACCGATAACGCATAGAAAAATCACTCAGTATCGATACTGTAACGGATTTCTATTACCGCCATAACGTTTTTGTACGTTCGAATTCAAAATGGTAGAAGTTATCGACGAAACTCCGTTCCGCTCAGTCGGTTCTGTACGGAGCGCAACCGCGACAATGTCCCCCCGGCATAGTCGGTTCGGTGGATCGGCTACTGACAACCTATTGAATTAATGCTTAGAATAGATAAAGTAACGTATTTCTAGCATTCCTGTACCATTTTGGCACGTTCGGGTGCGCAATTGTTCGAGTTATCGACGAAACTCCGTTCCGCATAGTCGGTTCGGTGCGTCGTTTACATTTTCTAAGTCCTGGCCGCGTATTGCTTTCTCATTTTCAAAGTCCTGGCCGCGTATTGCTTTCTGTCTTTCTAACATCCGACCGTGTAGTACTTAGCATTTTCGAAGTCTCAGCCGCGTTATGAGATTTATTTTTTTAAGTCCGCGGGCGCTCATGGCTTTAGTTTTTTCTCTACGCGCGCGCGCGTGCCTTTCTATTTTTTTTCTAAGTGCCAGCGGCGTATTGCTTTTTAAAAATTTTCTTCGCGCTTCGCGCGAACGAGGAAGAAAAAAAAAATTTTTTTCCTCTCCTCTCACTTACTTTTCCCCTTTCTTTCACCCTTCTTCACATTTTCGCTCTCTATATAATATATATTATTATGTCTAATAATATAATCAACTATTATTTATTATATTAATATTATAATATATAATTTATAAGTGTGATGTTAAACCTCATTCACACTCTCAAACTTATAATTAATTTGATCTCTCCATACTTTTATTAGGGGCCTTTCTCCTCAAATCGTAATGTTCCACTGTAACATCGTGGACATAGATACTGAGGATAGACCAGGGAGAGATCATATATTTCTGACACTTCTTGTATTAGAAACTTTGCGTTTTGTTGCTTTTGCCGATGTTCGTCCACATCTTGTTGTGCGAGTCGCATATCTCAACCTTCGTTCTTTAATTCTCACCAAGTTGTACGAAGTCGCGAAATAAACATGTATCTCGCATTCGTACGAGAGGTGTCTGGCCTTCCTCAGAACACCTCTCTCTTTATTAGTACGATCTAAGTATATATCTCGTGTGTCTCGTGCCGAAGTCCAGAAAAATTTCTATAAACTTTGCCTTTCCATACGGCAGACACATTTTTGCTTAGGACACCTCTATTTTGCTTTGCAAAATTTTATATAACCTTATTTTGGGGACGTAATTTTAGCATGTATTATTCGATGCATTTTAACATCAGTTACTTCTCGTCATTCGCCACAGTTCTGCTTTTTAG